>NW_026854837.1:0-91940 GCF_026571515.1 Ruditapes philippinarum | reverse complement strand
TAATTAAAAAAAAGGCTTTCAGTAACTATTCCTTTTTTTTGTTTACATTGTTGGTTTGGGAAAAAATCGTCATGTATTAATGTAACGTCATGTTGTGGTAAGAGGTACCCCTTAAGGGGATTTATTTCGAGTTTCAATTTGAACAGCAATGATCTTTTAAAGAGTCGTCTAAACTCGGCAGGGGGAAGGGTAATACATATTAAATTTTTTTTGGTTTTGGAGTGATATATGTGGATATATTATGCCAAGATAAAATATCACCTCGCCTAAACGGCTCGGGTGATATAAAAATTGAAGGTTATTCCACATATGACTCCAATACCAAAATAACATTATAATGTCAATTCCCTTTATTATTTTCATTACAAAAGAAATATGAACTCCCACAGGTGAAAAAACATCACCCTAGGTGGCATTGCAGTTTTCATTCTAAAACCCTGCCTAAATGATGTTCTTTTCAGCAAAACAAATCTTGCTCAACCTCCAGCATGGATCAAAACTAACACTAACTAAGCCTGATATGGCAAAGAAAATTAAATTTGCCCATTTGATTAAATGATGCAAAAAATATTAATCATTTCAACATATTAAAATTTTGATTTTATTGCATTTTCGAAACTTTAAAAAATTTGCAACATCGTAAAAATATAGTATTTTTCTATCCCACTCATTCAGTAACAAATATTGATAGACAATTTTGTGTATAAATATTGAAAAGAAAAGCTAAAAAATCTTAATATTCGGGTGGGGCGTCCGTGGCCCCGATGGTTTCGTTGCCTTCAAAATTTTTTGTTCCTCACGCTGTTTTGTTAATCCCGACAGGGACTTTGGATTCCTTTAAATGTGAGGAAGCTATCCAGCCTAGCTTACGCAACGTGGGTTGTTTCTACTCAGGTGCCCATTTGTGCCTGAAAAAATGCGCGGAAGGGCACCTGAGGTCTTCATCTTACAGTAAAGTTGGACATCTCCATATAACCTATACTTTGTCGGTGTGACGTAAAACCCAATCAAACAAACAAACTAAATATTGGTACTAAAATTTACTAACTTTATATGTTAAAAAGATATGTGTAAAAGTTCACGAAGAAGGAAAAAGAAATAAGGAACGTGTAAACAGATTTGCTGTTTAAATTTTAAGCATTTTAAAGTTGAAATTATACTTATATTGTTATATTTCACAATTAGTGCATTGTCTATACAGCGATGACTCTGAAATTTAAGATAAATAGATGTAAGTCTTTCCAGTTGTCAAAAAAAGGTTATATTAGGATAATTGCAGTATTTTGAAATTTAAATAAATTAATCAGTCCAATACCCCACTTAAAAATACACACTATCCCAAAATAGTAATTAAATAAAAAAAAATTAAATGTTAGATTTTGAATTTAACAAGAGCCACACCGCCATAATTTAAATACTTTTGACCATGATGGTCAAGGTCATTTAAAAGGTTAAAGAAAGTTCAACCTTTTAGAAGGTATTGTCCAAAAGGTTGATTTGTCCAAGTATTAAATAATCCATTGATTAATTACCAAGTTACAGCCAATTATTTGATAATCTGTTAATATTCAATAAATTTTCTTCAAGTTCACAGGTCATTTCATGAGTTAAAGTAAATTTTAAATTAATATACATAAAGGTCTGACCTAAAAATGTCTGGAAATAAAGGGTATCAATTTTTATAAATAACAAAGTTAATAGCCAGTTTACGAAACCCCAAAAATGAAACAAAAGAATTTCATTAATTTGACATTAACAGTCATGGTCAACTTAAGATCAAGGCCACATCTTAATTATTAAATATATATATTGGTAACAAATTGTGTATATTAAATGAAATCCGTACATAAATAACAAAATTATGACAATTTAACCAAAATTTAATAATTTTACTTTCACAATCAAGATTATTTAAAGTTTAAGTTCAAAGTCATTTTCACCTTTTATATCATTTAATTACATTTTTGGGTAGTGTGTCTTGTCCAAAGTGTTGTTTTGTCAATGTATGAAGATAATCTATAAATTAATTACCAAGATACCGCCAATTGTTGCAAATATCAGTGGAAATTCAATTATTTTACCTTCAAGGCCAATGTCATAAAAAGGTCAATTTAAATGTATACATGAAAGTCATATCCTAAAGAATGTTGCGTTATAATAAGAAGTGAATCCTTTTATTATTAACAAAGTTATAGCCAGTTACAGCCCCCCTCCCCCCCCTTACAGCCCCCCCCCCTTTACAAGCCCCCCCCCCCCACACAAAAAATAAATAAAAATAAATTTTCTATAGTTTGACCTTTAAGATCAAACTGTTATTTATGAGTGAAGATCAAGGTCATCTGTCTGGTTAACTCGAAGGTCTATCCTAAAAATATTGTTATGTTCAAGTTTGAAGACAATCCATTTGAAAATAACAAAGTTATCTAATAGCAAATATCAGCAAAAAAAGCAAAATTAAGACATTTGACCTTGGAGGTCAAGGTCATTTATGAATGAAGGTCAAATTTAGTCTTGTCTACATAAAGATCTTGCCCCAAGGTTGTTGTGGCCAAGTATGAAGACAAAACATAAAGAATATTAAAAGTAATGACCACAGTTAAAGTTTGCTGACGGAAACGTCAACACCGACATGTTTGTAACAATACCTCTATTCTTTTAATTAATTTTTTTTATCCATTTTTTTTAAAGTCGAGTTTAACATGTTGTTTTCTTTAAAATCAGTCATTCTAATTAATTTTTTATTATAAAGAGAGAAAAAAAAAAAGAAATTGCATCAAGTATTTTTAAAATCACATTTTGTTTCGTATATTTTTCGTAATCATTTTTTGTTTTTACCTTAACGAAATATAATTACCTTAAAATACATATTAAAACTGAATTTAAGGAACACAATTGATACAAGAATGAAAAGAAAGAACTTATTGCTAAGTTTTAACTGCCAAAATTCAAGTAATATAAAGTAAATTATAATTTTCATATTTTTGGCGGCCATCTTGCACGCCATCTTGAATTTCTTAGTCCCCCAGCTTTTTCGGGGAAAATGAAATTCAATTTCGTAATTTAGGGACTCAACCGAACAGTTTGGTATACGAAACCCTCTGTTTATGATCGGGGACCAGTAAGGTGTTCCTAAGATTAACAAATTTGCAGCACTAAACACATTCATACAAAATGACACATTTGTATTTGGACTTTTAGAATTGTTGACCTGCACGAACATCAGGGCATGTTTATGAAAAATGTTCTTCAAAGTGTAACCTCCACCTTTGAGCTACAGACCTAGCACTTCAACGCAACAAAATGTTGGATGGTTTTATATTATAATAAAAAATTATGAAAAATTTAAAAAAAAATCCCCCCACATTAATCCCAAAAAAAATAACAAAAGTGCCCAAAAACTGGTTTGATTGATCTGTAATGGGGATTTAAAGAATCGTGAACACCCCCCCCGCCCGGACCGGTTGAAACGGTACTCAAAATTTCAAACAAATGCTTTCATCAAAAGTCCCCAAGGACCCGAAAAATATAAAAACTAAGTGAAGCCGGGGGGATTTTTTACACTGCCCAGCATTGACACCCCCCCGTTGTGAAGTATAACAATCTGGAAACAAAGCGATCCCCCCGGAAGCATTAATCACAACTTTTAAGAAATTAAGAAATTTTAAAATTCTTCTTTAAATGATGGACGGACACTATCAATGTAAATGCCTCCCTATTTCATATTTATATATTTTATTAAATTACTTATTTTCTTTTTAAAGGGGATGGATGAGGGGGGTTGCATTCAAATAAATGATATGTATCAATGTTGTTGTTGGCGTGTTTCGGTGTTGTAACAGGGACAGTGTGTTATTAGACATTTTACGTTATTCCATATACATTCACGAAATCCCCAAATGAATCGGGGATTACTCCTACATTTACGAAGAATTTTTCGAAATCCCTTTATATGTAAGGCATTTTACACGATTTGCTTCACCACTTCTTTGAAACACAGGTTTTATTGTAGTAGGCATTTAATCCGTTTTCATTTATTCGTTTTTTATTATTTATTTGTTATTTGAACACCGTGCAAAGGTAAAATAAAGTCAAGTATCATAATCTCTATTTATCTCTATATGTATTTGTGCCTTGTGTTTTGTTTTCCTATCTTTACTACTTCTTTTATAAAAATAAAAATGCATTTAAAGTTTGCATTTGCCATGACAAGATTTTTCCTACATTTGCCATGGCAAATTTGCCAAGGCAATTATTTTTTTTAAGAATCTCAAAACATTCTAAAACTTATCCTATGACATGTTCTTTGGCTATTGTTATGTTTGTATTGCAATCTTTTTTTTTCAGTTTGTCATGGCAAATTTTTCCCATGCATATCCATGGCAAATTTCTACCATGGCAATTACATAACAAAATGCATGGAAATGTAGGATTTTTCTGTCTTTGAAGAAAGTTTCATTAATCAATGCATGGTAGAAGACATATTAGAATGGAATATCTTTTCTTTCCAACCACGGGTCATATTAATACAAATATATGACATTTTAAAATGACAACACTTTGTCTTATGAGATCAATGATCAAATATAATTATTTATGCTAAACAATAGTAAAGCTTGAGTGGTAGTTATATAAAAGAGAGAAAGCCAGACACGGCCAAATTGAAAATGATGCAGGCTCGGTCTGATTGAGCCTGTTCATGGACGGTACTGGTAAGTGCAAGTTACCGTCAATGTCCCCTAGCACCGGCTTAAGCAGTAATCAACATTGAACATAAACTGGTAAAATTTGGAATTTTGAAACATCCGCAGATGTGTTCATGTGGCGGTTATCATGGAACCTTCAATGTGACACGCTGGTGCTATTCCATGAAAAGCGGCATATGATCACCAAGAAAAAATGCGTGTGCCCTAAACAAGAAAACAATGGGCGGAACTAAATAAAGTGGAATTTTGAAAGGGGAACAGAAGTTGCATTTCTACAGATATGACGTCAAAAGACAAATTTAAAAAGCATGTCATATATCCTTAGGGTGATTCAACAGTATTCAAGTGAGGAATACTGGAACCACCCAAGAATAAATAGCCAAATAGAAAGAACTAAAATACCACACGCACAACAATAATGTCGTGCTGAACCACCTTTAAAGGGACACCACTGAGTTTTTTTTGACATGACGTGACTGAAAATAATTTTTTGAGTTTATTACTCCATTTGATGTAGATCTTTACTAATAACTTATTTGCAAAATTTCAGATCATTAGCTCGCTGTTTTCCAGAATAATTATTATAATAGTGAAAAATGACCCAAATTGAAAAGCGTTTAAACGCTTTTCACTCAAATTGGACTGAGAATAGCACAAACATGTGATTTCCAATGTATTGATTTAAATTTCCTAGTAATATATTATTTATTTTTCTGTTTAATGTGCTCATGTTTATCTATGTGAAAATTAAAATGTTATGTTTTGGGCTTATAAACCTCAGTGGAGTTCCTTTAAGGATCAGAAATATAACATCCCTGATTGGATGTCAGTGCCATTCCATGAAAAACGGCATATTACAAAAAAACTTATGATAACATAATTATATATAAATATGTAATAACCCTATTGTTATTTTATAGAATAATTCTGTCTCGCAAAAAAACATGAGAGAAATGTTGTTTTTGCCTTTGACGTCTGCCCGTCCGCCCGACCGGCCGCATTTAGTTTGTCCGTACTTCACAGGTCAAACTACTAGTGGGATTTCAACCAAACTTAAAAGGAGTGATCAGTACCATCCCTTGATTACAGGCATGTTCCGCTTTTCTGTAAAAAATGACCGCCAGAGCTACAAATAGAAAAAAAATGTCCGGCCTTCAGAGGTCAAACTACTGGTGGGATTTTAACCAAACTTTACAGAAGTGCAATTCAAACACTGGTGGAATTTCAACCAAATTTTACAGAAGTGATCACTATCATCCCTAGTTGTGCACATCACTGGCAAGTTACGCTTCGCTGCACAAAATGACCGCCAGAACTAAAAATAGAAAAATCTTGTCCAGCCTTCACAGGTCAAACTACTGGGGGGATTTCAACCAACCTTTACAGGAGTATTCACTACTATTTCTTGCTATGCATGTAACCTGCACGTTTCGCTTCGTTGCACAAAATGGCCATCAGAGCTATAAAAAGAAAATCTTGTCTGGCCAACACAGGTCAAATTACTACAGGAGTGAGATGTATCATACCTTGTTGTGCACAATACAGGCACGTTCCGCTTTGCTGCACAAAATGGCCACCAGAGCTAAAAATAGAAAATTCATGTTCGGCCTCCAAAGGTCAAACTACTGGTGGGATTTCAACCAAACTTTACAGGAGTGATCAGTACCATTCCTAGTTGTGCACGTCACTGGCACTTTTCGCTTCGCTGTACAAAATGGCCACCAGAGCTAAAAATAAAAAAAAATCTTGTCAAGACTTTACAAGTCAAACCACTTGTTGAATTTCAACCAGACTTTAAAGGAGTGATCAGTACTACATATAGTTGTGCCCATCACCGGCACGTTCCGCTTTGCTGCACAAAATAGCAGCAAGAGCTAAAAATAGAAAAATATTGTCTGGCCTTCACAGGTCAAACTACTATTGGGATTTTTAAACTTGACAGAAATTACCAGTACCACGTCTAGTTGTGCATATGGTCGGCACGGTTCACTTCGCTGAACATATTGGCCGCCAGAGCTATAGATATAATAATCTTGTCTTCACAGGTTAAGCTACTTGTGGGATTTCAAAGAAACTTCACAAGAGTGATCATTACCATCTGTAGTTGTGCATATCGCCGGCATGTTCTGCAGTGATGCAAAAAATGGCAGCCAAAGCTATAAATAGAAAAGGCATGCCGTGCTTTCACAAGCCAAGCTGCTCATAGGATTTCAATGAAACTTTACATGAGTGGCCATACATAGTTTTGGGAGACATATGTTTTTGTGACAAAAAACCTTTTAGTTAATAATAATTTCATTCTGATAGGTGTTCCTATTCTGTTGTGTCTTTGCAAACGTATTAAGTCTTTTGCCTTATAGATGTTTAATCGACTTGATAGCATTGACGATTAAGTAAGGGTAAGCAAGTACTGTATCGCATTTGCATTAAAAGTAAGTCTTCTTCTTTGCCCGTATTTTATATTTTCTTTATTTACCCCACCCCTCCCCGGGTCTCCTGTCCCCTTACCCTGTGCTCTTTGACTTAATTGGCCTATTATTCAATCATTTTTTTTGTTTTCTCTGTGTTCCTTATCAGTTACTAAATTAATTGTTTCTTCTTATGTATGATTTTAGTGACTAACCTGCTCATGCTCTGCCTAGTCCTGTTTTTGTTTTGTTTGGAGTTTTCCAAAGTCGTTCACTTTCTAAAGTTTGGTGAAACTGTAAAGTACCGACTAGCTGCTAAGGAAACAAAATTGTTTTAAAAAAATGGTTAAATTTTGTTTCTAACGCCCAAAAATAGCCTTACTGCGTTAGTCATGCAGTAGATATATAGTTTTAAATACTGAAAATTCAGTCATTAATTGGACATAATATGTAAAATATTACTCGAGTCTTGAAACTTTTTACACTTCATTTAACATTAGTCATTTTTCCCCAAGTTTGATTTCATTGAGATATTTTGACTCATCTGGAGGCATGTAGCTTTAAGCGAGTTTTGAGTGATTTACACAATGTTTTCAATGTTGCTCGGTGTTCGTGAAATTATCTCAAAATCAGAAGCAAACTCCAGGAAATAATGTACCAAAATATATTTATTGATTTATGTATGACACTTAAGTAAATAAAACTCAATATTACTTAATAATGGATTAATGTAAGAACTAACATTATAGAACATAATCCATGATAATCTATAAATGTCCAAAGTCAATATAACAAAAGGGCTTTCATAAATCAGATTCCGCCAAAACCCACCATACAAAACATAAAGCAAAAATACAAATCACTGACAAAATACATATCAATCAATGTTACAAAGAAGAAGTGATAAAAACCTCCTTCAAAAGGAAATAAAACGTGTAAGACATAAAGATACTGTCAAACCACGCACAAGAAGTCTAAAGGAGTAAGAACAACTCCCTTTAAAGACTATGTATCTGAATCAAAATAAAGCACCATGAACAATTTTGACAGAGCTACATTCATTGAATTAACAAACTTATATACAGACATAAACTAACATATAAACATGAATATATACATATATAACATATAGTGCTACATGCTGAGCAAACAACATCTTACCACTTTACCTTTTATCAAATGCGATACAGTATTAATGAAAAAACAACGCAATAAACGCGTGCCTTCTAAATTCAAATGAAGACCTTTGTCTTTAACAGCCATAGTGAACGAATTGGTTTACCAAACTTGAAAAAAGGCCTAAATGAATGAATAAATTGACAATTCCTTTCTTTACATAGACCTTTCAACAACTTATTGACTTGTTTATTTTTCGCACTTGTATCCATATAATCACACGGACGAGGTAAAATGGAAGAAAGGACAATATGAGTGTGAGAATTAATACTGTATTGATAACAATACAAACTGCTTGATTATCACAGTAAATAACCACCTTTTTCTTTCTCAAAACAGCACACCATAGTTTAAGAGAAACAATGACAGTTAACATCTCCAAACATGTAATGCTCAAATTCTGATTTAAAATGAAGCCAGGAAAAACACTTTCGAAAAAACTATTACCTCAAATTCCACCACATCCTGTTAAACAACTATCACAACTAAAAACCGAATCTACTAGCGACCACTCTCCATAATCAATCAGAGATTTGCCCTGAAATATAGATAAAAACTTATGCCACCACAACAAATCCTTTTTAACGTCATTAGTCAATAAAAATTTATTTGAAGAACAAGCATGACATTCTCTAAACCAATTCAAAATCCTATTAACAAATATCCTACTTGATCTAACACAAGCACCCACAAAGTTAAGTTTACCCAACAAACTTTGTATCTCTTTTAAAGTAACTGACTCTTTTTCTAACCAAGAAGAAACCAAAGACTTAATCTCTGCAAGTCTTTCTTGAGTAACCTCAATGGTCATAGTACTGCTATTGAATAAAACACCTAAAAAAACCATAATGTCAGAAGGAGGACAAGATTTAGCTTCCTAAATGCCACTCCTAACAAAAAGCTCTCTAAGTAACATAAAAGCAAAATGAGCCACATCATTTTTTTCCACACCACAAAAATCATCTAAATAATTACATATACAAAAACCAAATTTGAACATCATAAAAGCAAAAGCATTTGTCACTCTTTGACAAATATGTGCTGAAGATCTTAACCCCATAGTTAATATTGTGTTAAAGAAAATATGTTTTTTCCATTTGAAACCAACTAAATTATAACTGGATGGACAAATGCTTATTTGCATATACGCTCGACGCAGATCTAACTTAAACATTAAACAACCTTGACCTTTGGCTTAAATAAGAGACACAAAGTCATCTATTTTAGGATTAACCAGTTCAACATCTGAACCAAGATATTCATCCTTTGAAACAAAATCATTAATTCCTGTTCCATCCTTGGGAAAACTCAAATCTAAAATAATACGTCTCTCATTAGGATTGGACTTGGGGACTGTGTTTAAAGGAGAAATGACCATACTATCTAGAAAAGAACAAGAACTAAAAGGACCAATTATAGCATCACAAGAAGCTTCTTTCTGTAAATATTTCAACATATGATCCGGGAAAGCGGTTGCACCAGCTAAATTCCTTTTACAAGGTGGTTTATCAAATAGAACTTTTTATCCTTTAATGTCACATCAATTGGAAGACCATATTTTAATTAATCACACACCAACATATCATTGTAACCATGCAGCATTTGCTTAATAAAATCTGTATCTATCCTATTATTAACAGGAATCCTGCAGCCTTCAAAATTATAAAGGCCTGAAGATTTAACCTCCCGACTTATCTCAATTTTTTTCTGAGATGAAAGAGATAATGTTTCTTTCAAGCTTAAACAAACCTTACAACTTTTTTTATGATTACAAACACACTTTATAACTGAGTTTTCAAAATAAGAGTTTTCAATAACTCTAGGAGACAAACCTATGTGTTGATATTTACAAAAACTAAGCAAGAAAATATCAGCCAAACCATCTAAAGAAGTATTATCTGATGTATTATTAGTTGAGGCCATAGCCCACAAGCCATTAGTAAGTCATACACTGGCATGAGGGCAAGCAGAGGAACATTCCGGGTGTGGCAACTCTTTTCTATCTCTTTGCCAACATGTAGCACAAATATGCTTTGCAAACCGAGTTTTTCCCCCTTTCAAAGCAATAACATGTGATGATGTTTGCGGACATTTATTCCTTTGATATCTATTACAAAACCAAATTTTGTAATCTTCACCTCCAACAGTACTTAAATTTTCCTGAGGAAGATCAAAAGATGGTTTGGGACGTAATGGCACAAAATCTATATTTCTAAAATTCTTAACTTTGTGTCTAGCCAGCACTGCAGATTCCACATAATGGAAATCATCCCCCAAGTTACTTTGACCTAATTAAATTTCTCTCAAAATGACAGCATAAAGTGACTTAACAACAGAAAAATCATATGAGCTATTTAGGTACATTAACTTTTTTAACAAATTCAACCTAGCTTTTGATTCTTTTTTTCTTTAATCTTAGGTGAAGAAATGATTTCTAATTCTCCTGCTACAAACAAATTAAAATATATTTTCTCAAAAGTAATATTTCTATTGACCAAGTCAAACCTTAAGGTAGAATGCGGGTATTTTTGCCTATTTTAACAGAATCAGAACATTTTGAAGTTATAACAGATTTTATATGTTTATTACTATGTCTATTATGCTTCTTAAAACTACTACTGTGAAGCCCAGAACCACCATCATCAGAGTCAGAAATAGTTGACTCATTATCTGTAGTAGAAGCACTATTATCAGTTGAAGACTCTGAGCTGACAACCCCAAGTTTTGCCATTTCCTTCCTTGTCCTTCCCCTCAAACCAGTCATTTCTCTCAAATGTTTAATAGTTAATAAATCCATACCTGAATCTCCAGCTGGAGTAGAAGAAGACAAAGGCACCTGAAACCCAGCAGCTACACGAGACTTCTTCGGACCTTCCTTCCCTACTCTCTTAGGCACTGACAGTGACTTTTCCAGCTCATCCACCACTGCTTCTCTTTCCTCCACTTGTTTACGAAGTATCTCCAACTCTTTCTGTTCTTGCAATACCTTCTGTTTCTCGTCCAATTCTGCCAGACGAGCCAACAGTTGTTGTTTTTTTATCTGTATCACTGAGAAGCTTAGCCGGTGAAACAGTATGTTAAAGCTCGTCTAGTTTATCGGAGGCTCCGACGGGTAAACTCAATTTAACTGGAACCGAAGTGGAGCCTTTTCTTGCAGTAATATGTTTCCCATGTGACTTAATAGCATTGGTCGTACTAATCTTATCCAGAACTGTAACTACCGGACCTTTAGTGCCCGAAAATTTCGTAGACACCTTAGGACTCGAATCTTCCGTCAAACTTGTCGAACTGTCACTAGTTGTAGTAACATTAGTAACACTGACGGGACTAAAACCCGAAGCCATTTTTCTGTAGTCTATAGCTTTTCTAACCATAGTACTCCTCATTCAGAACAGAAAATTATGTTACACATTAAGCTCTGTATTCAAAGTCAAAAGAAAAACAATTTTAAAATATTAAAAGTTTTTCCCCACTGGGAAACTCCTCTGAAGAACGTAAATTAGTCCATATAAAACTGTATCCTAGAGAAGCAAAGTAACTACAAAAAATATTATATTATTTTCAAAATGGCCACAGTAAAGACCGTCAAAATTAATATCAAAATTTAACATTCAATGAAAAACGTGTCATGCAAACTGTACCAAAAACTAGTTGAGCGGCGTATTTATAATAACCGCGGATGACTACAAAAAATCAGTCAAGGAAACCTAAACAAGTCACTCATTTCAAAAGGAAGACCATCAAGCTTAACATAAAAAAAAGACCGTTCTTAACTATATAAGCCAGGTAACAGACGTAATTATAAAAAGCCCCTGTCAATATCGATAATTAAAAGATTTTATGTTTATCAAAAAATATTTCAAAAGTTCTCTGCATAAGTTTTGGAATCTAAATTTATGATGGATGTATAAATTAAAAAAAACACAGTTGATGGAAGAAGTTTGTGTTCTTAAAATGTTTTGTTTAATTTCTATGATAGCTTGATAGCTGTTATATATAATCAAAACCCGGACGTGTAAGGATAATAAAGTTAAAAGAGTTGCCTCTCTTAATGTGCTCTTTACAAGGTAGAATGTACGTGGAATGAATATATCCCGACGGTGTCAGATTTCTCAATATGTTCTGTCCCGGTCATAACAGAACAGAACGAGGAACAACGCGAAATCCCGACGACCTCGATGTATGCAGAGTGGACTGTACGTATATCAACATGTGTACACTGTATAAGTAGGTAACTGACTTCACAGAGGAGAGATTTGAAAAAATAATAAAGAAAAAAGAAAAAAAAACGTTTTTATATACGATTTCGAAGTAAATTCTTAAATATATGTAAACCTGTTAGAATCTTACCAAACTCTTGACTTTAAGTTCCCCATATACGGTGATTTGGTATGAAATCGTCAAAGCTATGTTTGGTTTTATTGATTGTTGGATGTAGTTATTGATTATACTCACACATTATAACAATTATGAGCATTATGTTACTTTAATGGTTTTCCATACATAAAATAATTATGTTCTCAAACTGACTGATCAAGTACAATATCTACGATACATGTACAACGTTAATGAATAGAGTATTTGGCACGAGGTCTAGAGCGATCGTACTTCGTCGCGAGTTCGAATCTCTATTAAAGTTACTTTTTACATATATTCAGACCAGTTAACGCACTATGACTGTATACGTATACTATTGAACTCTGTCACATTTTCGACAGAAAGGTCCCCAAACTATGATACAAGTATGAATTGGTGTTCTCAGTATGGTAATATAACACATTGAACTTCAAATCTGAGATTGTTTACATATTTAAGAAGCAGGTTCTGTTAAGCTTTACGAAAATTTCATTTATATGTTTGTTGTTAAACCTCGAACTCAAGGTCTTTTTAAGTCCAAGGGTGAACGTTAACTATTCTACCACAGGAATTATAATGGAAGGAAAATAGAAGCGCCACTCAAATATCTATTTGCATAAATAATCATATTATTTTAATTAAACTAAAGAAACTCGTTTCTCTGATGTCAAAGTAAGAAAAGTGTTGAGCTCCATTGAAAAACTGAGTTATCTTAAAACCCTCATAATGGACAATTATTGTACCGGGACAAACGCACTCCGTTGCAATCAAATCGACCGCCGTCTGCGTTGTAAACATTTTTGACAATTCTTCTATAAACAAGAGGGCCATGATGGCCCTAGATCGCTCCCGTGACCCATGAACCACATCCAAGCAATGTCGTAGACAATCATCCTGATGACAATTGAGTCAAAAATGTGACCTCTAGTGTCTTAAAAAAGTTTTTTCTATATTTAGACAATGTAACCTAGTTTTTGACCCCAGGTAACCCATATTCAAACTTGACCTAGAAATCAGCAAAACAAACTGGCATATTAATTTTCAGGATATTTGGATAACAACAGTAGCCAGTAAAGAGTTAACAATATTTTCTAATTTTAGCTCCTGTAACCCAGTTTTTGATCGGAGATGACCCATATTCGGATTTGACCTAGAAATAATCAAAACAATTTTCCTAACAAATTTCAAGGATATTTGGATCAAAACTGCAGCCACTAGAAAGTTAACAAGGTTTTTCTTTTTTTTAGTTACTGTGACCTAGTTTTGACCGGAAACGACCCATATTCGAACTTGACCTAGAAGTCATTAAAACAACTTTCCTGACAAATTTCCAAAAACATTTGGAACAAAACTACAGCCACTATAGTGTTATCAAACTTTTTTCTATTTTTAGCTCCTGTGACATAGTTTTTTACCAGAGATGACCCATATTCATACTTGGCCGCCTAGATATCATTAAAACAACCTTCCTGACCAATATTCAGGATATGTGGATCAAAACTGCAGACAATCGAGTAATAACAAGATTTTTCTATTATTAGCTCATGTGACATAGTTTTTGACCGGAGATGACCAATATTCGAACTTGACCTAGAAATCATCAAAACAACTTCCTGACAAATTTCAAGAATATGTGGAACAAACCTGCAACCACTAGAGTGATAGCAAGATTTTTCTATTATTAGCTCCTGTGACCTAGTTGTTGACCGGAGATAACCAGTATTTGAATTTGACCAACAAATCATCAAAACAACCTTTCTGACGAATTTCCAGAATATTTGATCAAAACTGCAGCCACTAGAGTGTTAACAAGCTTTTTCTATTTTTAGCTTCTTTGACCTAGTTTTTTACCGGAGATTATCCATCTTCGAACTTGACCTAGAAATCAGATTTGAAACAAATATTCTGACAAAGTTTGATGATGATCTAATGAAAAATGTGACTGCTAGAGTGTTAACAACCCAATTGTTGACGACGAACGACGCACGACGACGGACGCCGGACATAGCCCGGTCACTAAAAAGGCAATAACAATTTTCAAAAGCCCCAAAATACGGTTCGTTTGTGCATTTATCATACATGCCATGTAATGTTGGTGTATTTATGGATCGTTTTGCACACATGTGTACGTGTATTCCAAAACTAGGCAAAAGTGGCGTCCCCTCGTCAAACTGTACAGAAGTGATTGCACAAATGGCAATGAATTGCACCGTGTGCATGTTATAAGTCGGAAAAGTACATATGTAGGCTCCAGTCTCACTAGGTGTTTCCAGTAAAACATTAAAGCATAAAGCAAAATTCAGTCATAAACTTACACCCACATTTTGTCCACCGCTTCTCCGACGAAATTTCCACCGCGGCTTCGATGGACCCACCGCTTCTGCAAAGCTTTGGCCAGTGCGATTATTATGTTCTTGTTTTACAATTGTATAAATCATTTTACGTTTCTTCGTAATAGTCTTATCGTGATTTTTTTACAATTTAACAGTCCTGTTTAAAAGTGGTTATTGCGTTATATTTTTTTAAATAATGACAATTTTGTTCTTAGTTGTATTATTCTTTTATTTTCTCGTATGTATGATACATTATCATGCAGCAAAATTATATAAAGATAACACATATAATTGTTTATTACATGTGCGATTTTCCAGCAATCAAGTTACAAAAGGAAAGAACGGAAGTTTGCCTTAATACAAGAGCTCATTTATAATCATACAGTCTATTACAATACAGTATACAGAGATATATATAGGCAGTGGATAATTAACAACATGTTAAACACGTATTACCTACCCTACTTCGTAAATGAGTCATTAAAGACAGTGCGCTTGCGCCGTTGTTAACATCAAATTTTAAAGTTATACCGTGCGCCGGGTCGCTTTATATGCACATTGCATTATTCACACTAGAGCTTACGATTACTTGCGACCACCGGCGACTTGTAAAACTGACGATCATCAGCGATTGTCTGCGACCGAAACCATTTTTGCACAGATAAATTTACTTTTGCGAGTATCGTAAAGCCCCAGTCACACTAGAGCTTACGACCAGTGAAGACCAGTTCACGATCACCAGTGACCTCTGGTCACGGACAATCTTTAAAACGTCTTACGACGGTCATCAGTGATCTTTGGCAGTCGCAGGTTATCTTATTTAGGTCCCACGACCAATTTCAGTCGTAGAGAGGTTTTTGAGCTTGCACAAAAACCTCCTTGCGATCAAACAGGTCGCTAGTGATCTTATAAGGTCTTAAGGCTGTCGCACGATGGTCGTTCGGAAGTGCGACAATCTTACGACAGTCTTTACAAATTGTCACTAGTCACTGATAATCCTAAGTAGTCTTTAGTAATCGTGTGATGGTCGTACGACAAGTTGTCAATTGTCGATTGTCAATGATGACTTTTCTTACGATACTCGCAAACGTAAATTTATCTGTGCAAAAATGGTTTTGGTCGCAGACAATCGCTGATGATCGTCAGTTTTACAAGTCGCAGGTGGTCGCAAGTAATCGTAAGCTCTAGTGTGACTGGGGTTTAAGACAAGTCATCATTGACAATCGCACGACAGGTCATAAGTAAACGTACGATGGTCTCAAGATTGCCTGGGATTACTTACGACTACCCGTGACATAACATGCGATCACCTACAACTTGTCGTACGACCATCACACGATTACTAAAGACTACTTAAGATTATCAGTGACTAGTGGCAATTTGTTAAGACTGTCGTAAGATTGTCGCACTTCCGAACGGCCATCGTGCGACAGCCTTAAGACCTTTTAAGATCACAAGCGACCTGTTTGATCTATGGAACAGAATTAATGCATTTATTTTATCTTGCTTGATGACATTGGAACTTGCATTATGCTTAATTCTATCTTGCTTGATAACATTGGAACTTGCATTATGCTTGATTCCATCTTACTTGATGACATTGGAACTTGCATTATGCTTAATTCCATCTTGCTACATGACATTAGAACTTGCATTATGATTGATTCCATCTTGCTTTGTGATATTTAAACGTTGCATTATTCTGGATTCCATTTTTCATTCTTTCATTCAAACATTTCGTAGTGACCAATTCTTTCATTGAGTGATAACTATTAAACTGGAACAAGCCATTTGGAATACTAAAATGTTAACGTCTTATACCTTTATGTATAAGCTACCTTTCTTCATGCTCTATACAAACTATATACTGTTTAGTTTTTTTGTATTACTTTTATGTAGAAGTCATTTAAAATTGACTTTTTTTTGTTCCGTGATGGATTTTGTTAAAATGTGACTTATTTGATTTACAGCTCGCATGGCGTGATTACTATTAGCTTTCGCTTATATCCATTATTCAGTGTTTATGCTTAATAAAGCTCGGTGTCTGAGGCTTTGTGGATTATATTTGATCATCTTACATTATGATAAACAATTAAACAATGTCTAGCGATTTGTGAACTGTTAAGGGGCGAGAACTCTGTTATCGATATCAACGGATTTTCTCCATGATTCGCCTATCATCGGAATTTTCCGTACATGTATAGATTACGGAAAGTAGATAGGGCCCATCGAGGTTATACGTTAAAATACAGAAGTCGACAATGCTAATAAAATACGTACCAAGCGCTTAATACATAAATTGCAGTGGAAATAATATTAATTCAAGTAGTAAGGAATATGCTTAATATAATTTATACATGTATATGTATACGTCTAATTTAAGAAAATATGTTCGTAAACAGTTATTCAATGGGGCAGTTATACGTACAGTGGCGGATTCAGGCCTTGGCTTAAGGGCGGCACCTACCCCCAAATATACGTTGATGAGCTGGGATGGAATATATACGTGTAAGTTTCATGCAATAGTGGTCATAGTGTACTCCTTTATCAAAACATATAATGCTGTCATCCAGTTGTTAAGCACTTGACCAGGTACTGCGATTGCGAAGGTCTTTATCTAATGACTTGGAACTTATTAATTGGCCTTTTAACTTAATAAATGTCTCAGAGTCACTAATAGTGCCGAATAGGTATGAAACACATTAAAATACACATGTATAATAAGGAAAGAAGGAAGTTGTTTATTTTTGTGACATGTGCATAGTCAATCACAAATGTTGGGCATATGTGTGTCTGATTATAGATCAGACATCCTGCACACACCACCACATTCACATACATTTGTGCTTAAATATATACTATGCACATCTTTCAGTAATATATTTTTATCACAGAAATTTTTTGAAATCTATAAAATTCTTACTAAATATGTTTTATTTAAAAAAAATACATACACATAATGTATAGGAATCTGGCCACAACTAAACTTTCTCGTGGCCACGACATAGTTACTTATTCCAACGACTTATTTATCTCGTGGCCACGACTTAGTAACTCGTGGCCACAACATAGTATCTTGTTCCCACGACTTAACTATCTCGTGGCCACGACTTAGTAACCCGTGGCCACGGCACAGTATCTCGTGCGCACGAGATAAATAAAAACACATACATGTCACCTTTGTGCCACCTTAAGTTTGATAAAATTCAATTTGCACTTATACACACGCTCAAAAAGAAGTGTAAACAATTGTATAAGAGGTGAGTTGCCACTTGTAGGATGAGTTATTAGAGACATATATAACTTTTTTTCCACATGCTGGCGGAATCTTTCAAAAACACGCACTTTTCGTCTGTCGCATCGTGTTCTCTTGTTTTTTTCAGTAAATTTACATGTCAGTCCCCAACTAACACTGTTCTGTATACGCCCCTGTATAAAGTGGACTTAAACTTTGTTTACTCCACGTGCCAAAAATACGGGATCATCCGGAAATAACGGAATGTACCGACAAAGCGACACCTGCTGTCATAATATGAACACAAATTATTGCAACTCGCATTATGCTTACTGCCAACTGGCTTTTAGTGCGTACTGTCACATGCGACTATAATATCGCTATCGTTGTCATCTTCGTTGTCGATGCGCAGTAATCATGTAATGCATTATATATTTGTAATCAGTGAACATATTGAAGCATATGAATGCTAAGACACATCAAATCAGTCAATTATTGATCAAAATGAATAGTTTAATTTGACAATAATGTCGACAATATAAGTGGCAGATTTATAGCAAAATTAAAGATACACAACTACCATGTTAACATATAGTTATAAAGAATGTTATCTTAAACACCAAACATAATACGTTGTCCTTAAAAAAAGCTGCAATTAAACATATAGCATATTAAAATATGTGACTTTGATGGTTTAGTAGGGAACACACAAGGTTGCAATTACATGAAAGTGCATTCAGTAATCATAAGGCATGATTGAATTCAGCAAAACGCAGGTTTTCAATGTCATAAAGAAGTATAGAAGCAAGCATAATGTAAGTTCCGATATCATAAAGCAAGATGGAATAAATGCATTAATTCTGTTCTGGAACAGAATTAATGCATTTATTCTATCTTGCTTGATGACATTGGAACTTGCATTATGCTTAATTCCATCTTGCTTGATGACATTGGAACTTGCATTGTGCTTGATTCCATCTTGCTTGATGACATTGGAACTTGCATTATGCTTAATTCTATCTTGCTACATGACATTGGAACTTACATTATGCTTTATTACATCTTGCTTTATGATATTTAAACTTTGCATTATGCTGGATTTCATTTTTTGTTCCCTGATAGATTTGTTAAAATGTGACTTATTTGATTTATAGCTCGCATGGCGTGATTACTATTAGCTTTCGCTTATATCCATTATTGCTTAATAAAGCTCGGTGTATGAGGCTTTGTGGATTATGTTTGATCATCTTACATTATGATAAACAATTAAATCTATGTCTAGCGATTTGTGAACTGTTAAGGGGCGAGAACTCTGTTATCGATATCAACGGATTTTTTCCACGATTCGCCTATTATCGGAATTTTCCGTATAGATACTGCGTACATGTATATATAAATACGTACTAAGCGCTTAATACATAAATTGCAGTTGAAAGAATATAAATACAAGTATAGTAAAGGATTATGCAATATAATTTTATATATGTGTACAGTCTAATAGAAAAAATATGCTCGTAAACAGTTATTTAATGGGGCAGTAACACGTACAGTGGCGGATTCAGGCCCTGGCTTAAGGGCTGCACCTACCCCAAAATATACGTTTATGAGCTGGGATGGAATATATACGTGTCAGTTTCATGCAATAGTCTTCTCCCTACCAAATAGAACTCCCTTACCAAAACATATTATGCTGTCATCCAGTTGTAAAGCACCTGCCTACAGGTACTGCGAAGGTCTTTATCTGATGACTTGGACATTAAAAAGCAAAAATTATTGACCTTTTAACTTAATAAATGTCTCAGAGTCACTAATAGTGGCGAATAGGTATGTAACACATTAAGATATACATGTATAATGAGGAAAAAAGGAAGTTGTTTATTTTTGTTACATGTGCATAGTCAGTTACAAATGAGCCGCGTCACGACAAAACCAATACAATGGGTTTGCGACCAGCAAAGATCAAGTCCAACTTGCGCGTCCGCGCAGTCTGATCAGGATCCATGCTGTTCGCTATCGGTTTCTCTACTTGTAAAAGAGTTGGAAAGCGAACAGCATGGATCCTGATCAGACTGTGCGGACGCGCAGGCTGGTCTGGATCCATGCTGGTCGCAAACCTATTATGTTGGTTTTGTCGTGACGCGCGGCTCAAATGTTGGGCATATGTGTGTCTGATTATAGATCAGACATCCCGCACATACCACCACATTCACATACATTTGTGCTTAATGATATACTACGCACATCTTTCAGTAACATATTTTTATCACAGAAATTATTTTGAAATCTATAAAATTTTCACTAAATATGTTTTATTTAAATAAAAACACATACCAGAATGTATAGGAATCTGCTTTCCTTATTACGGGTCTAGTAAAGTTGTGTCTGTCTTTAAAAGAAACTTCCATATATTTTTTTGTAATAACACTATACATGTATATTCATACTGCCCACTTACAGTGTAAAGGATTTAAAGCACAATATTTGTGTGAAGCCAAATTATATTTATTTTATTTTATAGAAAAAAATTTAGTTTGTACTGTACTAAGTCGTGGCCACGAGTTACTAAGTCGTTTAAGTCGTGGGAACGAGATAACTATGTCGTGCAGACGAGATAATTAAATCAGATTACACCATGATTTTCTAAACTTAGAAAATTTCTGTTTAAAGATTTACGTGCAACATTAATCTTTGAAAATACTGAAGTGTTCACTTTGATTTTGATACATGTCTTTAGGATTATAAGGCCCATAAATCAGACATTAATTCTGACTAAGTTATAGCCCTTTGTTGGGACAATTCTATAATAGAATTGGTCATTTTGTAAACTTTCTCGTGGCCACGATATAGTAACTTGTTCCAACGACTTATTTATCTCGTGGCCAAGACTTAGTAACTCTTGGCCACGACTTAGTCATCTCGTTCCCACGACTTAATTATCTCGTGGCCACGACTTAGTAACTCGTGGCCACAACATAGTATCTCGTTCCCACGACTTAATTATCTCATGGCCACGACTTAGTAACCCGTGGCCACGACACAGTATTTCGTGCGCACGAGATAAATAAAAACACACACATGTCACCTTTGTGCCACCGTAAGTTTGAGCATAGTATATCTTAAAATTCAATTTCACTATTGCTCATACGACTATCACGTGTACACGCTCAAAAAGAAGTGTAAACAATTGTGAGGTGAGTTGCCGTTTGTAGGATGAGTTATTACAGAAATCTATAACATTTTTTTCCACATGCTGGCGGAATCTTCAAAAACACGCACTTTTCGTCTGTCGCATCGTGTTCTCTTGTTTTTCAGTAAATTTTCCCTTTACATGTCAGGCTCCAACTAACACTGTTCTGTATACGCCCCTGTATAAAGGGGACTTAACTTTGTTTACTCCGCGTGCCAAAATACGGGATCATCCGGAAAATAACGGGATGTACCGACAAAGCGACACCTGCTGTCATAATATGAACACAAATTATTGCAGCTCGCATTATGCTTACTGCCAACTGCTTAGTGCGTACTGTGACATGCGACTATAAAAGCTATCGTTGTCATCTTCGTTGTCGATGCGCAGTGATCATGTATTGCATTATATTTGTAATCAGTGAATATATTAAAGCATAAGAATGCAAAGACACATCAAATTCGCCAATTATTGATCGAAATTAATAATTAATTGTGACATAATGTCGACAATATAAGTGGCAGATTTATAGCAAATTAAAGGTACTGACAGAAACTTACCATGTTACATATAGTTATATCAAGAACAAGCAAAGAATGTTATCTTAAACACCAAACATAATACTTTCTCCTTAATAAAAGATGCGATTAAGCATATAGTATATTAAAATATGTGAGTTTGATGGTTTAGTAGGGAACACATAAGGTTGCAATTACATGGAAGTGCATTCAGTAATCATAAGGCATGATTGAGTTCAGCAAAATGCAGGTTTTCATTGTCATAAAGAAGTATAGAAGCAAGCATAATGTAAGTCCCGATATCATAAAGCAAGATGGAATAATTGCACTAATTCTGTTCCATACTATTTACAAGCGACATTCACATGGACGCTGATCATTTCCACTACACTATAGTTTAATCAGGATGGTAACGCTTTATCAGACATTCGTGCTTACTTTATAGGCGGGGCTTAGTATGCTAAGTGTTCTATCCCATGTTATCGAATTATCGAATAATTATTTTCAGTAGATTTATACCATAAATATTTTAATTACACAATATATATTTTCAAATAAAGAACATACATACAGAAAATTATCGAACACAAATATTCTTTATGATGAACAAATATTCAGCAGGGTTGAATAAATAGTATTGTATAGAATATTAAATTAGAAAGTGATTAATTCTCGAAAGTGATTAATTTAAGTTGCAAGAACTTGTTTCGCAATCGAGTTTAAATAAATATGTTTAAACCAACATTAGAGTTATACAATATAAATATTGGCTACAGAACAAAAATTAATTCATCGAATATTGCAACGTTTAACATGCCATATGCGTTGATCAAGTTTCATTTGTTTTTGAAAAGTTAAAAAGAAAAATGAGTTCCAAAATTTTATGGTACATTATAATTTTAATGACACCATTTCCTTCGTCTTGCGTTGAGTTTTATGTGTATACTGAAACGGAATCCGTCAATCAGGGCAATGGATCTGTGAACATTCTGGAAGTGCTTGCAAAAAGAAATCCGTTAACCTGCTCGCGGAGTTGTCATAGAAACCCACAGTGCTCCGCATATTTTGAAAATGATTTGACGAAAGAGTGTCGTCTTGTGTCCGACAACGTAACAGGAATCTCCGGCAACGTAACCGATAATAATGTCAACGGAGAAGCCGGGTGGAAATACATAGGTATGTTTAATATTTCGTTCGGAACATATATGCCAAACATGTTTATGTGTTAAGCTGTTTTAATGCGGTGTTCAGTTTATACTATAAGTTATAAAGATATTTGACAGGTTATATGGTCCTATATAAACGGTTGTTTAGAAATATAACCCGAGCCGCTCGGCGAGAGTTATATTGCAAACAACTGTTTATATACGGTCATATAACCCGTCAGAAATATTTATAACGGATGTATAGTTATACAGAAAACTTTCTTTTGAAAAAAAAAGATTTCTTAGAAGATTGACCGCAGCCGAATTTATAAAACTATACAAACGTATTGGTTATCCGATGAAAAGTGAGGTATTTTATCGATACTTTTAAACAGTTTGGTATGTGCTTATTACGAATATTACCAAACATAGATCAGAACATGGAGAAATAGCCAACAAAGCGTTAGCGACGCAGAAAAGATATGGTAGTATATACATCAGTCATTTATTGCATACGATATATTGATTATTTTGAAATGGTGGATATCTTTACTCTTCTGTAAAAACTTAGAATATTTTTCTCCAGGTCCGTTTCTCCAGGTCATCACGAACATGCAGCTTTTAAATTCGTGGAGCAAATCATCCGTGAAAACCACGAAAAATTAAAAATCCCTGAAAATGAACATGCTATTTTAATAATCCTCAAATAAATAGAATGTTACATACCCCCACCCCTTCCACGACGAAAACTATAATAATGTTGTTATTTCTTCACATTCATATCATATTATAATATACATGATAACAAAATTCTACTTCATTAGGGATTAATTTATGAATATTCCTCGAGCAATAGGCTGGATTCGTTGGCAAAGCGCATCACATCCCACCCCCGCCATGCCCCTGAAACAGGGTAGAGCATTGGAGCATCAGGATCTTCAATTTGAAAAAAAAGTTATTTTTTTACTCTTTAATTCAGTGAAGTCTATGAAACAGCCGTCGTGCCCTACATCTCTTGGGTTTCATTTTTATCAAGATACAAATATGTGCTTCAAAATGTTATCCGACACAAGATTAAGCAGAGATACTGCGAATGTGCTTTGTGAATCAATTGGTGGACGTATTCTTAGAATACAGAACGACAAACAACACGCCACTACTGTCGCTTTCATGGGTATGTAGATCCAATTTCTGAGATTGATAAATACTAGACTTTATCAGTTTATCAGTGTATACTTTGACAACCAATATCGAAGCAGGAATATGTTTTTAAAAAAATATTTGATTCACAGACATTTCATTTTCAAACTGGAAGGTACATTAGTCACGATAGCACATTGCATCAGTCCAATGATAAGTAAAGTTGTAATACCGTCAAACTTGGTTCCTCGAACTCAAGGGCCAGAGCAAATTTGTTCGAGAAATCAATAGTTCGAGCCAGCCGATGTTGAAGTTTTATCCTCTAAAATTAGATCAAGCTTTACGGAGGACGTTTGAAGGTTATCCAGGTTATATCGGTCGAATAAAAGATATGTCTTCATAATTCTGTTTGTGCGTCAGACCGTTAAATGCGCCAGTTTGTCTAAATATGAAAAATTATTGCCGAGAAAATACATACCTGTGTTCAAAAGAGTATTAACGGTACTCTATGTTTATCTTATATTCGAGCATATTGTTATTGGTTGCGTTTGATTCCAAACTTGTTGAACGATGTTCAAAACATATATGTTTATAACGGTATTGCAGTTTGACATAATCGGTGTCAGTCTGCGCCATCATCAATCTCCCACGCAGTGATCTCCCCTAACAGGATCATCATATAACTTTTTTTTTTTAATTTTGATATTTCTTATAAAAAGTAACACAATTTTATTAATGTTTCAAGACCTTAAGGTGTTAGATGTGAACTAAAATAAAAATAATTTCGGAAACATAAATATTATGAAAATATTTTTAATATCGCAACGTTTATTTCCAAATCAATGCATGACCGCTTTCGAAAGAGAAATCATTCAATTAATAATTTCGATTCTACACTGTCTTAACAAAAATGATTTTTTTTATTCAGTACATGAATAGACTTGGCACCAGAGCTTAAGTTGTAATGTCGCTGTTTATCACAGATAAAACAATTATTCAACGATTTCTGCAATTCTGTGGCGTATCCGCCATCTTAACACAATCATGTAATAAGACCATCATCACGTGATTTGTGTGAAGCCCTAATATAGAGGTGGGCAATTGCAGAAAATTGTTAGTTGTTGTACGATTACAATTTAGATTCTACAATTATATTACACACAAATAATGCATTTTTTCTTATTGTTTTTTTTTCAGAAAAGTTCCACAAAGGAGACAATGTTATCATAGATGGATATCGAAACGATCCGAGCGGATCCGACTGGAAATTTAGTAATGGTGTACCGATGACATACTTCAAATGGGCTGAAGGCCAACCGGAATCTGGCAAGCCCGCAATAAAAATGAATAAAAATAGGAACTTTGACTGGTCACCTTCATCGAATATGGATAAACTATTCCTCTGTGAAATACCTTTAAATGATATATAAACATTTGAAAAGCTTCAAAATGATAGTATATAAATAACACATGGGTTTGTGGATAACAGTTGAGGCTACGCCTCGGGTAACAATATTTTCCTCGGGATGATATTTTTACTGTTACACTCAAACCCATGTGTTATTTATTTTATTACCCCGAACAAATACTGTGATGATCTGAATTTGTAAACTAAATCTAACTGTAACAAAAATAAACCAAGAGTAGCAATAACTAAACTGTCATTACGTTGCAAGTTTTAAGTGTACTGTAGGCCTACTTGAGAAGCTGTTTTTCTTTTATTCTTTAAGCAAGTGATGATATCTACCAGTCATAAACATACAATAAGCTGTGTTTTATTTTGAAAACAAAACACTAACCCATTTATAAGGTTATGATCTGTAAAATCTGATCCTTCTGTATCCAGAATACTCTTCGCATGGTTTTTGACAAAGTGCATTTACAAAATAACGATGATATCCTACAGATGTCTGTCCACAAACTCTATCTGTAACGTTTCACTTGTTAAAATTGTTAAATAATCCTTTGTTGCATGCTTTAATCATCTGCATATTCCAGTTTGACCACAGGAAATTGACATTCTATAAGCAAATAATTAAACAAATAACGGCTAACATACCCCTCTACTGTATACTTTATTTATGGTATAGAGAGTACATTTGCCGTTATTTTTTAATTATTTGCTTATATTTTTCAATTATTGATAGAATGTCAATCTCCTGTGGTTTGAAACAAAATTATTCATATTACAATTACTTCCATCGGATGTTTACTTTTTGACTATTCAACAAAAAGATATTTTATACGCGAAAATAACTCTAGGGTGCAAAGAACTAAATTTTATGAGAGTCATAGTTACTTTGGTGATGTCCTAGGCCCTATCGTCGAAAATAAGAATGAATCGAGAGAAAAATGGCTTCCATTTTATTTCATTTTATTTTGAAATTAGACCACGTGACCAGATTTATACTGTTAAAAATTCTGTTATCTATGAAACAGTACAAAATTCTTAGTCACTTGCCATCCTTGCATTAACGGTAAGAATAACTATCAGAGGCCTATGGGAAATTAACATTACGGATAAAGTGAGGGGTAATAATATAAAATATGTTAGGTATTTCATTAAATTCATAGACACTACTATATTCCCTATTTTTTTGTTGCAATTAAGACCACGTTTGGACCAAACGAACTTTTTCAGGTCAAAATAAGACAAACGATGCGTGTTTCGTATCTTATTTGAACATTTTAACATACAAGTTGTATTTCTTTATTTCATCACGACTCTGTGTTTGATGTGTTGCACTATTATTAAACAGTATCTTCTCATTTATTCTTATTTTCTTTTTCATATCCAGTTGGCTTTTCTCAATAGGTTTCAGGGTTCTCATATATTTTTCTACACGTTAATTATCTATATTTTGACTAATTTGACCTTAAAATGCTAACCTACGCAAAGTTTGTCACTTAATGCGGTAAACTATGTGTTTTAGGGTTATAGATACATCGAGTAGCTTGCCATGGAATACGTGGAGCAGCTTGCATTTCGATAAAACGGAATATGCAGGGCAACTTACATTCGATTATAATCAATGTGCGGGGCAGATTGCCTTTGATTATAGTTGAATATGCAGGGCAGCTTTCATTCTATTATAATGGAGTATGCGGAATACCTTGTATCCGATTAACATGGAATATGCGGGACAGTTTTCATTCTATTATAATGGAATATGGAGAGCAGCTTGCATTCGATTAACATGGAATATGCGAAGCAGGTTGCATTCGATTAACATGGAATATGCGGAGCAGCTAGCATTCGTTTAACATGAAATATGCGGAGCAGCGTGCATTCGATTAACACGATATATGCGGAGTAGCTTGCATTTCATTAACATGTAATAAGTGGATCTGCTTGCATTGGACTATACGAGGTATGATCAAAATCAAAAAGTTCTCGGCCCGATATACTTATAGCCACTACTCTGACATTTACACACGATACTTCGACGACGATGTCTTATTGACGATAACTGACCGAGTTATACGCTGTTTTACACAGATTAAGTAACATAAAACACACTTTGATCAGTAGAGGGGTGTGTCATTTAGACTAAATGGTGAAAATTGAAATCAGATTCATCATTATGTACCTCTGCAAGGAAATCCACGAAGACTTCCTGTTAGAGGGTGCCATCAGCAGAGAATGTGATGGCTTCAAATTTTTTTGTATAGTCAAGGGACAATCATGATTGGCTATCTTGAGCAAGGTCGTACCATAAACGGTACTGTACTATGCAGACGAATTGAGACGTCTACGTCAAGAAATCGCGAGTAAAAGACGTGGTAAATTGACCCAAGGCGCTCTGCTCTTGCACGACAATGCGCCAGTTAACTCATCTCAAGTTGCAATTGCTGCTGCAACTGTTTGCGGCTTTGAAATTCTTCCTCATCCCCAATAAACTCCGGCCCATCTGAATTCTACCTGTTTCCGAAACTGAAAACCAAGTTTCGTGGTATACAGTTTGGAATCAATGAAGCTGTATTGAGGCGATCAATGAGTTCTTTGAAGGCCAAAATAGAGAGTTCTATTTTAAAGGTTAAACAAGTTTGAGCACATGTGGGCAAAGTGCATTGATGTAGAGGGCGATTTTATATAAAAGTAAGACCATATGTTGGGTTTTCTGACTACCGGAAGTACATCAGGCCAAGAACTTTTTCATCAATCCTCGTACTTCAGAGTATTGGCGTGTTGACAAATCGGCACAAATAATATGTTTGTTCAATTTCAAAAATATAGCCAAGCCAAGACAATATTAAATTTAAAACATTTACATCATGCAGCAAAACAAACAAACAAAAAATAACAAAAAACAACAACAAAACAAGAAACATCTGCTTGACGAATGGAAATTATATGAACCAAATATGAGATAAAAAAAGAAAAAACGCAATTAAGTATTAGCAAATACGCAAAAACTTGATAATACAAACAACAACAAAAGTTTTATAGATATACTAACGCAAACTATGAATTTTTAACTTCTGTGTTTTTATAACTTATTTAAAACTTACATGGTCATAAATGTGTGACAAGATTCGGTTTTCACCTTATATACGATCGTATTAATATCATTCGATAAATAAACATGCAACTGTTTATAAACTTTTCGTTGAACATTCATCTCAGCTCAGTTGGAAAGTTTAATATAAACTCAAAATTTCGACAAATTGATTAGCCATGAATTGCGCATTTTAGAAAGAGTCACCTCATTTGCTCAATAGACAACAATAGGATTTTCTCCTATAAAAACTTCACGACAGTAATGCTATTTTTTAACATTGCACAGCAATTATTGCTAAATGAACGCTTCAAAAGGTTCAACATTAAAGTTAACGTCAGACAAATACTAAATTTACCTTTAAACCAATGTCAGAGTACAATACAAATGTTAAAATTTACAAATTTTAAGTATTCATAGTTTAAAGAGGACTTTATTCATTGGCTATCAGGTTAGGTATTTGTTCCCGAATTAGGTTATATTTCTTTTTATTTCCATTGACGCATCCACTGACATCACTTTCAAATATTTGACATTGTGGTCCCGCCCTGACAACTGAGCACATGACGACAGCCTGACTGCTCAGGGCGTGGCTAATTGTTGTACTTCACAAGTTAGTATCAGGATCGGATGCTTTGTAAAACTGAAGACTTGGGTTAGTGAAGGCGGAGAGATTTGGTGCTTTCAATGAGTTTATGTGAAGTACAGATGAGTAATGTTGCTAGGCAACCGCTTCAAATACACGTGGATACTCTGGTGACCGATCCTACCTCCAGCTGTCTTGACATTTTAGCAGAGTGTTGAATTGCCCCTGTAAAGGACATTCTATTCAGTCTTAGAACTTTCAAAATTTAACATTTTTTATTATTTTATTATGTTCTCAAACCATTTTGCCTATCGTACTTTGTCTTTCCCGTACATTGACAATGTGTTCTCATCTAATATATCTCATCAATTAAAATTGTTCACACATACCTTGTTTGATTATTTATCACCCGTAATGATGCAAACAAACGGCGGAGAATTATAAAAAGGAAGTTACAGTTCAGCTACAGATAAATGCGTTAAAATTTTCCAGCAATTGCGGGTTCTGTAATATAGCTATTTCGTCAAATTGCCCACGTATAATGCTCCGACCAAGGTCCGCGGACGACAGGTCTATGTACACATATTTCTGGTCATTAAAGGATCTGCAGGTCTATATAGCTGGTTATTAAAATGTTCTGCGGACGACCGGTTTATATATCTGGTCTTAAAATATTCCACGGACGACAGTTCTATAAATCCGGTCATTAAATTGTCCGCGGAGGACAGGTCTATATATCTGGTCATTAAATGTTCCGCGAAAGACGGGTCTATAAAACTGGTCATTAAATGTTCCGCGGACGACGGGTCTATATATCTGGTCATTAAATGTTTCACGGACGACAGGTCTATATAATTTTATCTTGTCATTAAATGTTTCGCGGACGACCGGTATATATATGGTCATTAAAAGTTCCGCGGACGACAGGTCTATATATCTGGTCATTAAATGTTTCGCGGACAACCGGACTATTTATTAGGTCATTAAAAGTTCCGCGGACGACAGGTCTATATATCTGGTCATTAAATGTTCCGCGGACTATATATCTGGTCATTAAATATTTCGCGGGCGACAGGTCTATATATCTGGTCTATAATGTTCCGCGGTGGAATGGTCTATATATTTGGTCAATAAAAGTTCCGCGGACGACAGGTCTATATATCTGGTCATTAAATGTTTCGCGGACGACAGGTCTATATATTTTGTCATTAAATGTGCCGCGGGCGACAACTCAATATATCTGGTCATTAAATGTTCCGCGGACGACAGGTCTATATTTGGTCTTATGATGTTTCGCGGACGTTGGGTCTATATATCTTGACCTTGAATTTTCCGCGGATGACAGGTCTGTATATCTGGACCTTTAATGTTCTGCAGACCACAGGTATATATATCTGGACATTAAATGTTCCGCGGACGACAGGTCAATATATCTGGTAATTTATTGTTCCTACGACCAAGTTGAGCGAACGACAGGTCTATATCTCTGGTCATTTAGATAACCCCTATCAAAACAAGACAATGTAATCTTGATTCGTTAATATTGGCTTTCATCAACAGTCGCAAAGATCAATTTACTTTAGACCCTGAATACCTGAATATTGCTACAAGATTCCTTTTGATTTTATGATAAATGTTAAAATAGATGTGACAGAAAGATTCTAATCGTTTAAAACCTTTTTATTGACCAAGTTTCGATTGGAAAAAGTGCCATCATTTTAGCTCCGAATGTCTTGTCATTTTTTAAGCAAAAAGTAAACGCAATCGATTGGTTCAGTCTTTTGTTCATTAAAGAAGTAGCTCTGCATTGACTCCTGAAGTACATATCCCATGGCGGACTAAAATTCTAATATGACACTTGTGAGACAGAAAATTGATTTAAGCTTAAAGCAGTACTATACTAACAAACATGACAACTTAACATTTTAGTCAATAGAGCATGCTTTATTTGTTGGCTCTTAATATGGTCTTATAGATATTTCCCGATTTTTACATTATTAACCTCCCTTGCAAAATGGCAGCCATTTTGGGGGTCAATATTATACAATTATTGACTAGTGTGCCATTGAATATGATGTGATATTCACACCGGCAGATGACATATTGACCGAGGCGATAAGCAGGCGTTATTAACAGATTACGATATATGGTCATTGAATATGAGTCTCAATCTATTTTTAGATTGGGAAAATCCAATTTAGCCAGCCAGTGAATATGATTATACACCAGTGAATACGATTCTATAAAAAGTTCTTTTGACTACTGTTTGAGCCAATGAGATTGCAGCTATATTAAGATCATATAATAATCCATTATAATGTAATTGACAAAATATGAAAAACAAATCAATATAAAACAACCGATTAAGGTAAATAATCAAATTCTTTTACACATATGAAAGAAAATATTATTTAAGTATCAATATGTAAAATATTTGTATCGGTGTTCCTGAAGATGATAGATTAAGGAGAGATTTTTAGGAATATGACCCCAAAAATGGCGGTCAGTGGAGGTAATAATTGCTATGTGAAAAGCATCTAGTATTTAGATTTACGTTGGTCTTAAAAGTGGAATCATGGTTATGACCTTTATGTGTAAATTACAACTAAAACAGTTTTTGATAAATTTGTTTCATTTAAAGGTACATTATGCCTCAGAAATGAATAAATTGTTCATTTAATTTTAGAAACGCAAACATGCGTTTTATATGAGTTTTACTTCGTATCCATATTGGTTATGGATCAAACTCTATACAGGATTAGAGCAATACCTCTAGACGCTTGCAGAAATCATGATCACAAAATAGACAAATATCCTTTTTTTTCGCCAATTTTTACATTTTTTATTCATTATCATACATAAATCGGTGTGCAAAGATGAATTAATCTTTCAAAGTTTATTCCGTTGGGTAAAAAGGCAAGATTTTAGCATTTATCATTCAAGCGCCTTGGTCGGTATATACCGGAATACGGTATTTAGCGTGGTGCTCCATCTCACTCATTGGTTTTAGAGCATTTTAGGTGCTTATCACCTGACGAAATCTTCGCTGAATGAGACATTATTTGTCATGAAAGTAACAAAATGTAAACAAAGTAGTATTTAACTTCCATTCAACACTATATTTACTAATTGCACTAATGATAACAGGACCAAAGATGGTTAAGGTAATTGGCTAAGAAAGTAACTTTTTTGGAAACTATAACAGGACACATAGTATGAAAAAAGCTTTTGAGAAATGAAAAAGTATTTCTGGGGCATATATTAGGCCTTAAAATGATATCATGTTGAGCACACATATTTATGTTTTTATTGTACATAATAATTGCACGTGTACCTTTATATTGCGTTGAACTTTACGAAGACGAAGACGCCCGATGGATTTATATAGTTATGCAATATTGTTCACTGGAGTATCAGCGTATATTTCAGGAGATTATCAGAAAAATATTTTCCCTGAAAGTTATTCATATCATTATCATGTTTTGTTTCAAACATTATGATTTATTGTTTTTTTTTTGTATTATTTATTGCCTACAAAATTTATTTTATGTTATTTTATGTGATGTTCTGTTGAATACAATACAACTATTCATTTAATACTGTTTAATAGCTGTCTATATTATAGCAATAGAGCCTTTTGTGCAATTTGACTAAAATTCAGATCTACTTATTTCTTTCATGAAGATCTGATTACCACCGTATATGTTTTGCCTTCTTTATTATTCGGATTTCCCCGAGAAAGCTATTTTAGCTATGCATCATACAGGTTTTTACAATTGGACATTAGAAGAAGTATCTAAATACAGTTATCCCCGGAAGTTAAACAAATTGTTGATTTGTTTGTCAGAAAGAAATGTTTGAAGTAGTTCTTTTAACAAATTTATTTGAAAAAAAGAGAGGATTTTTTTGCCAGTTTACCTGTCGGCATGGCCAACGTCCAATGTTTGTTCTCAAAATCGTGAAAATCATCTTCTCAGTATTGGTTTTCTAAGGGTTAAAATTAGAAACCGCATCGCTTTCAAAAACAATCCTTAATGTCAGATGCCGTCATTATTTTTCGATCCGCTGACATTACTAAACATTATATCACTCGTACAATGGGGGCCGAGATTAAGGTATGATTATATAGGGTTAACGCACGTTTTTCCGTGTTATAACGCCCGGTAGGGCGAGGGCTCCAACAGTTCCGAGGGACTCTGCAGACTTTATAACACGAAATAAACGTGCGTTGACGCTATTATAGCATAAAATTTTAAAATAGATTCATGATGTCGATTTAATACAAAACACGTACATTAAATCCTTTAGCTTGGATGGTATTTATCAAATTCTACATGTTTTACGTATGCGTTTTATTTTTCCGGGGCCAACATCATTGGAAATACAAATGCTCAGAACCGAACGAAATTTCGAATTTTAATTGATTTAAAGCTTAACATTGGAGATTTATTAACTTAAGAAAAAATACACATTAAATTACTCTACCCAAGACAAAACATGACCCTCAGAAATTCCTAGAATTATTTCTCATTGAAAAAAGATAAATGACATCAGAATCATGGATCCGCTTCCGCTTCCGGTTATGTCGGACATGGTTTTTTGTGTACTTGTAAAATTTGTGATAATGGTTAGAATATAGGCATTTGTGGGCGATTTAAGAAGGATAAATAGTGAAAATGTGATGTAAATAGTTCTTTGCTGTATAATAATATTATTGTGAATGGAAATATACATGTGATAACATTGTAGCAGTAAGACTCTTTTCTGTATCTATATTCAAATTGTTTAAGTTCGCGCGTTTATGTGTTCATGGATTAAAGGTGGGTCACGCTGATTTTTTTCTTAAATAGCTTGAGGCGATAACGGCTCTCCTATTGTGTTGTTTATTGTGATCTATGGTATACAGTTTATTGAAACATTCCAAGACAGTGATTGTTTGTTATGACGGAGAGTACAATGGCTCAACTGAAAGACTTTATTGCTCCGCGCCCACAGGCGCGGAGCTATTTGTGTTTACTTTTTTTTTGTCCATGGGCCCGGATTTGAGCGATAAATCCTTTCGATTAACAGCTAAAAGTAAATCCGCATTCATGAACTCCTTTCGATTTCTATATTGGTTTCCCCGTCGATGATTCGCAGCATGTCATATTAAGGAATGAGAACCGGAAAGCAGTTCTGCTATTACATAAATTCGAAAGCTATAAAAAGCTATAAATGTTATACATTTGTTATTTCCCTTTTTAGTAGTATATGCAATAATAATTTGTTACATTTTGAAATACATTTACACACAGCATATCAAGTATACTATTAGTGATTGAATTTGTCAATATAAAGAAGATTTCAGGCAAAAGATTTTAACAAATTTGCTTTTGATAATTATTTTTAATTTATATTTATGAAATTAAATGTTTAATAATAACATGTTGATATATTGGTTGTTTTGAAATAATTAAACTTTAGTATATTAAGTTACATTTCCTAAGCGTCATTGATACAGTTCACCACTTTAATGGTAATGGAATGAATGCTGACATATTCGGCGGTTCGTACTCGACAGCGAAAGCTGCATTATTGTAGCCTTGCGAGCGGATGGACCCTCCTTAAGGGTATTCGCTCTATCAGCCAAGTTTGTTAACACAATGTTTGAGCAAAGTGAGAGTAGGCCAAAATTCATATATCAACAAAACTCACATTGTTATATGATGAGCTATTTGCAAGTACACTTCCAAATTCTATGTTTCAAGACTATTTTAAACAAAAATAAAAATGATAACAATAAGAAATTTACCTTGAATGGGCTACATTTCTGAAGACCAAAAACATTCTGTTGCAAATCTTTATGCACATTTCATGAATGGCAAAATCCAGTTTAAATCTATTTTAGTGCAAACAAATGGTACTTTTTGCAGAAAATACAAACAAAAACTTTTAAAAACATAAATCTTAGGAAAGTAGTTTATCTGCCTCCATGGCATGTGTTAAAAAGTAGTACCATGAAAATAAACATCATTTACATATTTCCTGTGTACATGACAAACAGACACACTTCACTGGTACACATAAAAAAGGTTAGATTTTAAAGTTTGATTGTGTTTTCATTTTAATTGTAGTTCATAAGGCTATAAATGATGATTGTTTTCTTGCACTACTTTTTTACAAAAAATAATGGAGGCCATGTGCTTAGAAGGATTTATTTGGAGTTAAGTTTTGAAAGATTTTTGTATTTGCTGCAAAAAAAATAGCTTTTGTTGGCACTAAAACAGACTTATAAAAGGATTTTGCAATACATGAAATGTGCATAAAACTTTGCAACAGAATGTTTTTGGTCTTCAGAAATGTAGCACATTCAAGGCAAATGTTCTTATTGTTATCATTTTTATTTTTGTTTATAATTGTCCTTAAAATATAAACCTGGAAGTGTATTTTCAAATGGTTCATCATTTTACAATAAGAGCTTTGTTGTTCTATGAATTTTGGACTACTTTCACTTTGGACAGACTTTAGTTAAAACAAACATGACTGACAAAGCGGAATCACCTTAAGCATAGGCTATAGATAGATATCATGACAATAACAGAAACATTGATCTGTAGTTGGAACATGAAGTGTAATGTTTTTTTTATGAATGGTTTTAAAGCAATTTAACATAAAATATGTATTGATCTCCCTAAAAATTAATTAACAATAGTTTTTTTTATATATTACCAATGTCAAATAGCTTTCATATCTTTGTCTCGCACGAATATGATATAAGTGAATTTCCTCATACCTACCTTAAATTCAGGTAACAGTCTTCTATTATATTGACAAATACTGTATCACCATGTAACGCGTGTATAACAAACAAAAAAATCCTGAATTTGGTCTTTTAGAAATTCATCCCATTTTTTCATTCCAGAGTGTGTTCTACTTTCAGTATTGAAATAAACCATTTTTTTAATTTGTCATGAAAAATATATAATTATGTAATATTACTAAATTATAATATTAGTCCCTTTTGTTACTATTTGTATATTTGTTACAATTATAACAGACTTTGATATTTCTATCAACAGTACAGTCATGTCACATAACATTTACAAGTCTTGTTTGTATTCAATGGAATTACTTTCCTTACCAGGTAGGCATCAGTGAAAGCATTTTTAGCTCACCTGTCACAAAGTGACAGGGTGAGCTTTTGTGATCGCTTTTCGTCCGGCGTCCGTCCGTCGTCCGTCGTCCGTAAACTTTTACTTTAAATGACATCTCCTCATAAACCACTATGCCAATTTCATCCAAACTTCACAGGAATGTTCCTTTGGTGGTCACCTTTGAAAATTGTTCAAAGAATTTAATTCCATGCAGAACTCTGGTTGCCATGGCAACCAAAAGAAAAAACTTAAAATATCTTCTTCTAAAAAACTCAAAGAGCTAGAGCTTAGATTTTTAGCATGAAACATCTTCTGGTGAGTGTCTACCAATTTTGTTCAAATAAAAGCCCTGGGGTCAAAATTGGCCCCGCCCCAGGGGTCATTGATTTTCCCTATATACATATAGTAAAAACTTTAAAAATCTACTTTTAAAGAACCCAAAGAGCTAGAGCTAAGATATTTAGCATGAAACATCTTCTAATGGGTGTCTACCAAGTTTGTTCAAATAAAAGCCCTGGCGTCAAAATTGGCCCCGCCCCAGGGAGTCATTGATTTCTCCCTATATGCACATAGTAAAAACTTAAAAAAATCTTCTTTTAAAGAACCAAAAGAGCTAGAGCTAAGATATTTAGCATGAAACATCTTCTAATGGATGTCTACCAAGTTTGTTCAAATAAAAGCCCTGGGGTCAAAATTGGCCCCGCCCCAGGGGGTCATTGATTTTCCATTTATACATATAGTAAAAACTTAAAAAAATCTTCTTTTAAAGAACCAAAAGAGCTAGAGCTAATATATTTAGCATGAAACATCTTCTAATGGGTGTCTGCCAAGTTTGTTCAAATAAAAGCCCTGGGGTCAAAATTTGCCCGGCCCTGGGGGTCATTGATTTTTCAAATTTCCTAATATGTGTATAGGAAAAACTAGTAAGTGTCTACAAAGATTGTTCAAATAAAAGCCCTGGGGTCAAAACTGACCCTGCCCCAGGTGTGTCATTGTTTTTAACTATATGTGTAAAGAAAAAACTTTAAAAAATCTTCTTTTAAAAATCCCAACGAGCTAGACCTTAGATGTTTAGCATGAAACATATTCTACAAAGTTTGTTCAAATAAAACCCCGGGCTTTAAACTGGCCCTGCTCCGGGGGCCTATGTACAGGTGAGCGACTTCAGGGCCATCATGGCCCTCTTGTTTATATTAAATATTTTCCCCTATTTTTAACGATGGACAGTTATGGACAGTGCATAAGATAAGTATAATTATGCAAAAAATGGTTTACAAAACATTCGGAAAAAATCTACAATAGTACTTAATCTGAATATAACATGACCTGTGCGTAGGAATAATTTGGTAAGGTATCTGTAATGAGCACATTTTTTGCGCGGAGCTTCTCAATTGCTGCATTGCAGCAACATTTGTACTTGTAACGGTCAGTGTTACCCGTTTCTGTTACGTTATGGAGCAGAAGACAGTGACAGCACATCCAACCTATCGGAATGTGATCCGAATGAATTTCCGGTCATAAGGGAATATAGAAATATCTTGAATTCATTTCGATCGTTTCCAAGAGACATGTTTGTTACGCAGATTCTTCGAGATTACCACTCTAATGAACAAGAGTTAGATCGTATTAGAACTGAATACTTTGAACACTTAAAGACAACTCATGTTGGCTTTCCATTTGGTTCTGATGCAGAATTAAAGCGACGCGTGAGCACACGACCAGAGGCAATCAAACTTGCCCAAGATATTCATACAATTATAGACGTTGTACAGGGAGGCGACCCTATCAGTCTTAAGCAACTTATCAGTCCAGGAAATCATCAGTATCAGCGATACCGAGAGAGAGATCAAACAATATTTAAGCCAGTACATTAAATTCATGCTCCTGTAAAAATGAACTAACATTAGTGAAAGAAATGGTCTCTAGCATTCAGGCGGACATTTTGCTATTGAAACAATCGTACCATGCAAATGAGAGAGTACGTTCAGAACAGACTAAGTGTGTAAATTCGAATGTCAGAATTATACGGGAAGACATTATGAAATGCAATCACGGAATTAAGAAATGTCATTTGGACACTGAACATACGATGAGAAGTTTGACGTCATCATTGATGCAACGCATAATAGAATTAGAAGACAGAATTAGACTTCTAGAGAGTTTTTTAGAAACAGAAGAGATAGTCACAATCTCGAGTTTAAATAAAAACACATTCTACGGCGAGAATAATGCCATATTACATGATGAGAACATCGAATCTGATGACGTCACAAATAATGCAGAGGACAATATTCACCCCTCCTACACCAATCCAAACTCACATTCTGATGACAATCTTCAGCAAGAGTCTTCTAAAATTGACGGAAACAGTGCCTCTTCCGCAGCCTCTTTTTCAACTCTCGTTGAAAAATCAGTAGGACAACAAATCCCTGTACTAATAACTACACGATCTGTACATATGAAAGAGAAAGTTGATAACGACGGCTTTATAATCAGACAACGGAGAAGGCCAAAGCGATTCTGTGTTCTTGGGTTAAGTGAAAAAGTTAATTTAGACCTATTAATGTCAGATATTAACTCTAAAGGTCCAAAAGTGTCAAGTGTGCGTGTGTTTCCTATCCGACGAAATCCTTCAAAAGTGAGAATTAAACTCAATATCCATGCCGACAGTAATGCCGACATGGTTCTCAATAAAGGTTTTTGGCCACATTATGAATCATGCATGCCTTGGGAATCGCAGCCAGTTAACTTAAACGAACGGCGCGAAACACAATACATACCTCCTAGGCTACGAGACTTGAATGGACGGCAGCGACTAAGACCTGGGTTCGAAACAAATAGACAATTTGAAACAGATAATTCTGGGCTGGATCATTCGAACAGATATAAAATCCTAGCAAATGAGATTTAATAGGCCTGCAGGCTTTAGGCAGTGTTAATTAAACTATTATTGTTAAAGCATGTCAGCTTCTTCTTTAAATCTATTGACATGGAATGTCACAGGAATAATGTCCAGTGCATCAGTCTTATGTGATATAATTACAGAAGGAATTATTGACTTTTGCGGGGTTTCTGAACACTGGCTTTCACCATACAATATACACTTTTTAGGTTGTTTATCAAGCGATTATAGCTACCACGCAGTATGTGATAATGACTTATTGACATTCAATCATCAAAGAAAAGTTGGCAAGGGAGGTGTAGCAATTTTCTGGCGTAAAAAGTACAATAGTGTGGTTGTGCCTCTTGTGATTGACAGTGATCGTATAGTAGGTATACAGTTTGAGTATTCACCGGGACAGTATATATTTATATTTCAGGTTTACCTCCCTTGTTCGAATCATAGCATTGAAAACTATCGTTTGTGTATTGATAAGATGTTTGAATTATTTTACTTGTATAGTGAGAAAGGCTTAACAGTATTTATGGGAGATTTTAATGCTCGATTATCTGGTACACACTCTCAAACAAGAGATAAATTGTTAAGAAAATTTCTTCATGACTGTAATTTGAGTGCTGTAAATGATTTTACCGGTAAAGACAATACATTTGTATCTAATGACGTGCGAGCCTCAAACAGAATCTGTCAGAATAAATTGGAAAAAATGTACTGATGAAATGAAGCTTAAGTATCAATCGTTGTTATCCGATGACGTTCAATTACAACAAATACTTGATTCTGATATGTCCACGGACTACATAGACTACGCATATAATATAGTGTGTTGTAAATTAAAATCACATGCCAACTGTGTATTTCCAAAGAAGTGTTTTAGATCATATTTGAAACCATATTGGTCCCAAGAGCTTAAGACATTACACCAAAAGATGTTGCTGCACGTGCAACGTGGTGCAGAGCAGGAAGACCACGTGGTCGTACTTCACTTGTAGAGCAAGAATATAAGAAAGTGAAAACCGAATATAGAAAAACTCACAGAATGCATGTACAAAACTATCTTGCAGCACTGGATTTAAAATTGGAAAGTGACGCAGAGACTGATTCTATGGAATTTTGGAAAGAAGTTAATTCTCGTAAATCCGCAGGGAAAACATCCGGTGCAGGTATAAAATTTAACGGCGAAATATATAGAAGTCGCGAAAATCTAGTTGAACAATGGAAATTATACTTTGAAAACCTTTATAAATGTTCTGAATCCGAATACTTTGATGATAATTGGAAAGACTTTGTAGATATGACAGTTGATGAAGTGATGACGTCATGTAGAACTGATCAAAGTGCGCATATTACGTCTGCTTGTGTAGAGGATGCTATCAAAACTCTTCCGAATGGGAAATCGGGTGGCCCAGATGGTATCGTGTACGAGCATTTACGATTAAGCAAAGAGATAATTTCCCCGATTTTAGCTATTTTATTTACGAACATGTTACGTCACGCTTTTATACCAAAAGATATGAAGAGAGGTATAATCATTACGTTACATAAAGGAGGGAACAAAAAGAAAGACGACCCTAACTGCTACAGAGCAATTACCTTATCATCCTGTATTCTTAAACTTTACGAACTAATGCTCTTGAATAGATGTGCTGAAGACTTACAAAACAAGTTAGCGAGGCAGCAATGTGGTTTCCAGCGGGGTCTTGGATGTTTAATGACTTCTTTTATGCTATGCATCCACTTTGCAAAAGAAAATTCCTCGAAGGTATATGTGTGCTACTTGGATGGAAAACAGGCTTTTGACCACGTTTGGCATAACGGACTGTTTTACAAACTTCTTAAGTATGGTGTTGACTACACTACATTTGCATCTCTATATTCATTGTATGTCAATTCAAAATGTCAAGTTCGTTGTCAAGGATTGATATCTGATAGCTTTATTGTCCAACAAGGCACAAGGCAAGGCGGTAAGAGTTCGCCATTGATGTATCTAGTCTATATCAATGAATTAATTGAAGAACTTGAGGATAGAGGCGAAGGAATGTGCATCTTCAATTTCAATGTGCCGGAAGTCTTGATGTGGGTTCTATCAGCCCTGTTACTTTAAGTAAAATATACAAATCTGTGGTGCTACCCAGAGCACGTTTATGGTTGTGAAATATGGAGCTCCTATTCTAAAGACGATATACGTTTACTCGAGACTGCTCAAAACGTTTGTTTAAAACATATGCAACAGCTTCCAAGAAACGCATCTTCAAACTATACTCGTATTTGTCTTAATATTACGAGTGTTGAGACCCTGTGAGAATATAGGAAGCTGCAGTTCTTTGGGCAATTGTGTAGATTGTCCGGCATATTTTTAGCGAAGGAAATATTCAATTATCGTTTAACCAGATATCATAATGGATTTCCGGAACGTTTTGGTTTTATTCCTGATATATATAGGATCCTCTGCAAATATTCTCTGACTGATGTAATGTACAATTACTTACAATCGAGTTTATTTCCGAGTAAATGGCAGTGGAAAGATATTCTCGTCAAAGCAGTGCTTAAGTCGGAAAACCAATATCAAATAGATTGTATTGTTTCAGCTGGACATTTGTGGGTTTGTAATAACCTTATTCGTGTTAGCCAGTGTTCGAGCCTATGGTTCGTAAGCAGGAACACTCCTTCCCTATCACATATCTGCAGGAAACTCTAAAGAAACATCGCTTTATTGGTTTCACGACAATATGAGCGTCAGTGCACAAAATGTAAACTTAATACAGAAAATATTATCCTACACCAGATCTGTTTCTGTATCAGAAATACCCGAGAACGTGAGAATTTGTGGAACATGCTTATAGACTGTCTGGGATTTACTTGGTTCCGTGAGTTAATAACAGATTGTCCTCTTGAACAATGTTAAACTATAATGGGACTCGCCGTGAAAAATGACGAACGCATTTTCATAAATTTCTCATTAACTAAATCACTATTACGTTTATTAGATTAAATGATGTATTGACATGAATTGTGATACATTTTCGAACGTTATATGTTGTGTATATTGTTATTTGTATTTGTACCAATGAGAAATGTTTTCTGATACGTATGTCTTATCTGTAATTATGTAAGAAATAAACCATGATATATTTAATCCTCGATTGCTAGGAAACTAAAATATAAATACTTCTATGAATAAGTAGAATATCTCATGAATTATTTATTAAAGTTTTACACTATTCAAAACTGTATAAAATCGGGTTTTCCTTTCATAATCTTTCATCATTTTTGTATAAATGAAGAAAATACTAAAATAATTAACTACAGCTTTATATTAACTATATCTTCTGTTTAGAAGAAGATATGACTTTTATTTAGCACTTTTTGCCAATTCCCCTTCATTATTTTTAAGAAATCAATAAAAGGTGTTTCCCACTTTAAAAAGCTTTAGTTTCGATTTCGTTGAAGCTATATAAAGGAGAAATGCTTACAATCATATTAAGGATACACTTGTAGTTGCCATGTTTTCTTGTTAGATAATAGATCAATAAATTAAACACAGGTGTGAATTACTTTTGCCATAGAATGAAAGATTTGATATGGATCCCACAATATATATGATTTTTGTTTTTGTTATGATATATTTTTGTAATGTTATCGCATAATATTTAAATGGAATTATACATGTATTGTTACTGTAAATATTGTATCTGTAAATACTGTTATGCTCTTCATCTTTGGAGGAAATAAAAGTATCTATCTATCTATCTATCTATCTATATTAAGATCATATAATAATCCATTATAATGTAATTGACAAAATATGAAAAACAAATCAATATAAAACAACCGATTAAGGTAAATAATCAAATTCTTTTACACATATGAAAGAAAATATTATTTAAGTATCAATATGTAAAATATTTGTATCGGTGTTCATGAAGATGATAGATTAAGGAGAGATTTTTAGGAATATGACCCCAAAAATGGCGGTCAGTGGAGGTAATAATTGCTATGTGAAAAGCATCTAGTATTTAGATTTACGTTGGTCTTAAAAGTGGAATCATGGTTATGACCTTTATGTGTAAATTACAACTAAAACAGTTTTTGATAAATTTGTTTCATTTAAAGGTACATTATGCCTCAGAAATGAATAAATTGTTCATTTAATTTTAGAAACGTAAACATGCGTTTTATATGAGTTTTATTTCGTATCCATATTGGTTATGGATCAAACTCTATACAGGATTAGAGCAGTACCTCTAGACGCTTGCAGAAATCATGATCACAAAATAGACAAATATCCTTTTTTTCGCCGATTTTTACATTTTTTATTCATTATCATACATAAATCGGTGTGCAAAGATGAATTAATCTTTCAAAGTTTATTCCGTTGGGTAAAAAGGCAAGATTTTAGCATTTATCATTCAAGCGCCTTGGTCGGTATATACCGGAATACGGTATTTAGCGTGGTGCTCCATCTCACTCATTGGTTTTAGAGCATTTTAGGTGCTTATCACCTGACGAAATTTTCGCTGAATGAGACATTATTTGTCATGAAAGTAACAAAATGTAAACAAAGTAGTATTTAACTTCCATTCAACACTATATTTACTAATTGCACTAATGACAACAGGACCAAAGATGGTTAAGGTAATTGGCTAAGAAAGTAACTTTTTTGGAAACTATAACAGGACACTTAGTATGAAAAAAGCTTTTGAGAAATGAAAAAGTATTTCTGGGGCATATATTAGGCCTTAAAATGATATCATGATGAGCACACAGATTTATGTTTTTATTGTACATAATAATTGCACGTGTACCTTTATATTGCGTTGAACTTTACGAAGACGAAGACGCCCGATGGATTTATATAGTTATGCAATATTGTTCACTGGAGTATCAGCGTATATTTCAGGAGATTATCAGAAAAATATTTTCCCTGAAAGTTATTCATATCATTATCATGTTTTGTTTCAAACATTATGATTTATTGTTTTTTTTTTTGTATTATTTATTGCCAACAAAATTTATTTTATGTTATTTTATGTGATGTTATGTTGAATACAATACAACTATTCATTTAATACTGTTTAATAGCTGTCTATATTATAGCAATAGAGCCTTTTGTGCAATTTGACTAAAATTCAGTTTCATGAAGATCTGATTACCACCTATATGTTTCGCCTTCTTTATTATTCGGATTTCCCCTAGAAAGCTATTTTAGCCATGCATCATACAGGTTTTTACAATTGGACATTAGAAGAAGTATCTAAATACAGTTATACCCGGAAGTTAAACAAATTGTTGATTTGTTTGTCAGAAAGAAATGTTTGAAGGAGTTTTTTTAACAAATTTATTTGAAAACAAAGAGTTGATTTTTTTTGCCAGTTTACCTGTCGGTATGGCCAACGTCCAATGTTTGTTCTCAAAATCGCGAAAATCATTTTCTCAGTATTGGTTTTCTAAGGGTTAAAATTAGAAACCGCATCGCTTTCAAAATAATGAAAGCTCGCCGATGATTGGTTGTTTCAAAGGCCGAGAAGGTGACTGCCTATGGGTGAATGTAAGATCCTAATGCGTAGCGTAATTTAGGAGCTGATTTTAATTAGATTGTCCTTTTGTGACATCAGAGTGTAACAATCCTAAATGTCAGATGCAGTCATTATTTTTCGATCCGCTGACATCACTAAACATTATATCACTCGTACAATGGGGGCCGAGATTAAGGTATGATTATATAGTTTGAAATGACTATTTTGAAGATAGATTTGTTTGGAATGATGAAAATATCACATTCCACTAAGGTGATACGACAACAATGTCAAGATAATGCCATCCTCGGCTAATGCCTCAGCTGACGACAATTGTCTCGGTTGAACATTTACTTACCGGCATGAAAGGGTTGCTCTTTTGATAAATATAAACGTGAATGAGCACTTCCCTTGCTGAATGTCTTAAATGGACTTGTCCATCATTTAAATCTGAACAAAATAATACAGCGTGGGTTTGCCGGTTGCGGCTTATCTTGGTCTCAATGGTTGCAAGGGGTAGAATCTGCCGACAGCAGACACAATTTTAAGGATGTACTTCGAAACCAGAATCAGTTGCATATTCAAAACGATTACATCGCTTTCAGTACTTTTAATACCAAAATTTTACTTTATTATAGATTGGTACACGCGCATGTGTGGAATAGCTGGACTATTTTTTCACTGTTAAAGTTTAGAATTCCACGAAATGTTTAAATAGAAATCATTATTGGACCCAATATTATCTATTTAACAAGGACCTGAATACTTTTTAAAGATTTGAGGAACCAATTGTCCAGGAAAAAAGACTGTTTATGAAATTGAACAGTAATGAATAACTAGATCTTTGATATAATCCCTTAATAAGTTTGTATAACATTGAAGACCCCCTCCTCCCAGCGAGTCAAACAGGCTTCAAGTGGTCAAAGCTAAATTTCTTTTGACCTTTGTCGCATAATCAATAAAAGCCATCTACTTGTCATGGCAAATCAAATTTAAACTTTAGCCCTTTTTGTTTCAGATGGATTTATATAGAGTAAACACATGACCTCTGAAACGGGGCCAATTTTGAACACAGGTCCAGAATTTAAGAAAAGTGGGTTGAGGTTCATTAGATGATGTTTCATCCCAAATATCTAATATCTAGTCGTAAGGCTATGGGCCTCAGAGAGATTGTATAGACAATTTTACGACGCGGTCCGTTGCTATGAAAATTTGACTGGAAGTAGTATTTTATAGCGCATGCGCAATCTTAATAGACAATTTCGTATTAGTTTAAGGTAAAATTAGAAAATCATATAAATAGCTTTTAATAGAAACACGAAAGATACCTTTATAGCTTTGTGGCCAAAACTGTCATAAAATTGCAGGGAAAAGACAAATGTTTAAGAATTCCCCCCTTACGATCACGGACCTGACATCGAGATAATTGTTGTAAAAATGTGGATATATATATATTAGAAAATAAAAAAGTCAATTTAATTGTTGTTGAAATCGTCCATATAAAAGCCAAAGAAATTTTTTAACATATAGAGTCGGGGTTAATTATCATTCTGAAAATCGTAACACGTGATAGTGCATTTTTAGTTTTCAGTTTACCTTATTCTATCCTTTATCCGATTTGACTGTGATGCCAAACAGAAAAATTTTTAATCACATAAATATATTTAAATAATTTTTCAAACTCTTGAGAAGTTTAGATGGGTGTTGTAAAATAACACACATTTTATCCGGTTCCTTGTAACACATGAAAATGCACGTCACGTATACTAATTGTCACTTCACTAAATTCATAAACATTCATGAGATTGGTATAAACAAAAGTAACTTAAATTACGATATTCTTAATTTTAAGTGATAAACTATGTCATGGTACTATAAGGTCCCGGTTGGATGATATTGTAAACTAGCTGGCAAATTACAGCCGGTCACGTGTCAATCTGTTTGGCACTTACTGCCTTGCCAATCCACTTTCAAAGGAATACCAATTGTGTAATATTATGTAATACATCGGTTATAAAATTTATCTTTAATCTTTAACACCCTGCTGTTTCAGTTTAAATTACTGATGAAAAAGTCATTAAATGATACATTGAACAGAGGATTTTTGGTCATTTATTTATTAGTCCCGCTAATCTTGTATATACCTTGTTCTATTTAAATATAACCACATGTTCTCATTTTTTGTAATAAATATTTTTTCACCATGGAAACTTGAGTAAGTTCCTTAACAACAGAAAAGCTTGTTTCGTTTGATAAAATAATTCACACCAAACAGTAAGAAACGGTAGCAAAGAGGCGACATGTGTGTGTTTTAATTTATCTCTAATTTCTTCTATAATATCTTCTAATTTAAAGGAAATGACATTTTCAAAATATGATCAAAATGACCGTTATAGACAGACATTGCATATGATACACTCCTGAGACAATATGAACGAGCGTATAGGTATGCAAAGGCGATCGAGATTGAAGAAATATCGACTTCTAACCCGAATCACTTCTGGCAAAAGATTTAAAAGTTAAGGCCTCGAAAGGACTCCTCTATACCGATAGAAATTATTGATGAAAATGGAACTCCTATCAGAAATGAGCACAAAGTTTTGAATAGATGGAAATCGGATTTTGAGAAATTATATAACGGTACAGATACTGGTTATTTCGATAATATACATTACAGGCAGTGCTTAAACCATAAGGAAATGATAGAGCGTAGAAATGAGGATCCGTTATATACCCCGAATGCATTAATGAACCGAAATATTTCAATTGAAGAAATCTCCAGCATTATTATGAAAGCTTAGGTGGGTCAGCTCAGGGATTTGACCGTATTCCATATGATGTATTGAAATTCCCAGCAGTCATTGCGGTGTTGAAGGAACTTTTCAATTAATATTTGAATGTAGCATTATCCCATCAATTTGGCGTAAATCGATTATATTCCCAATTCTTAAGGATCAAAATACTGATAAACGAGTACCCTTACATTATAGAGGAATCAGTCTCCTGTCTTGCGTACGAAAGACCGGTAGGGTCATTTCAACTTCATTAATTCCTGACTTCATCTTCAAGAATTCACATTTTTAACTTCGTGAATTCACGTTTTCAACATACGGAATTCACGAATTCACGATTTCAGCATCATGAATTCACGACTTCAACTTCACGAATTCCCGATTTCAACTTCATGAATTCACGATTTCAACTTCATGAATTCACGAATTCACGATTTCAACTTCAAGAATTCTCGATTTCAACTTCAAGAATTCTCGATTTCAACTTCATGAATTAACGATTTCAACTTCATGAATTCACGATTTCAACTTCATGAATTCACGATTTCAACTTCACGAATTCACGATTTCAACTTCATGAATTCAACTTCTTGAAAAATTTACGATTTCAACTTCACGAATTCATGATTTCATCTTCATGAATTCACGATTTCAACTTCATGATTTTTGCGATTTCAACTTTGCGAACGATTTCTACTTGACAAATAAACGATGTCAACTTCAACGTATATGCCACGTGGCCGTGACGTCATTCCTTCAGGATTTTTCACTATTTCTTCCATTACGTAATGGATACAGTAAGAGTTTTTCTTCGAAAGTGTCTTCTTACAAACGTTATACAGTTTGCTAGGATAAACAACAAATTGTTCGAAACTAAACCGTTGATAAATTGTTTCTCTTAGCAAACCGCCTTCTTCATGTCTGTAAAAGACACTTTTGAAGAAAAGGAACCGACTTAAACGACGACTTAGTGTAAAGAACAGATAAATTAATAAATACATTAACTATATTTTAACGGACAAAATAGACTTTTAGTCATTAACAATGTTAAATGGATTCATTCAAAAGAGAGTCATATTTACTAAAATTGATTATGTCGATCAATATGTATTGCGTCAATCTTATATTGATAAATGTTGTGGACCTCTAAGTTGTTAAGTTTTCTTATTTACATTCTTAACACAATGGCCGTTGACGTTTTATATCTATTTTTCAGTGGTGGGGTGGGAGAACGACAGTAAATGTCATATCATTGTTGTTTATCCTGATAGAATAACATACGGTATACAAGTGTCAGCATTATCCAACGAACAATTGTTTCGTCGATAGTCAACAGTAACTTTGTTCCTGGAAATGGCCATCAAATTTATTTATTTTATGCTATTTTCGATAAACTAAAACTACTGGATTACGCTATCAAGCTCGCTACAAAGTTCAATCCGTTTCTATGGTGTCCTCTTTGAGGCAGTTATAATATCGCCTGTCAAGTTTTAAGATTGACTTTATCTCTTGTAATTGGTCGACCAGAAGACTAAGTAGCGCTTTTGTACGTACTCAGGCGTAGGTGTAGACGTCACACTTTGGTTTGCGTGCAATTTGTTATCTCAAAAACTACTAAGAGGAAGGATTGAAACGTATTTGGAAGCATAATGTGCTAAATTTAAGACGCGTTACTCTAATATGGATTTTGAAAGAACTATGGCCCTATTTGACCTTAGAAAAGCCCACATTATCCAGACACTTGTTTTTCTATCAAGCACTAAGAATAGTCGAGTGCAATGCCCTTGTTAATAGATAAGTAGCTATATAATACATTCTCTTAAAAAATATTGTAGTCAAACATGCGAGAATTAATGTTTATCATCGCGAATGTTTTTACATTTTGACTTTCATAGTTTAGCCTGCAACAAACTTAACTTTGAATGGCGCCAAAACTTTCATTTGATATTGCAAAAATCTCTCTATTTTTAATAAAATATAGAAGGGCGAGACAAGACCTCCAGAGAAAAAATCTTGCATTTCAATAGATGTTAATAACTGGCACGACACAGGACACCGTATAATGCAGCTGCACTAAATCTACATGGAAGGTAACTGTTATTTACAGACGTTAGAAGAATTTTTGAATAGTTCTGCTGACGGTATAGTCGTATTTTAATCTATAGTTAAACAAAATGTCACCTTGCTGAATGTAGATAAACAATACGTGAAATGTACTTTAATTTGAATAAATTCTGAAAATAAAAACAAACATAACAAATTAAGGAACTAAAGAAGAAATACGGCTTGATGGTATAATCGCTCAACATCTGTCATTTATTTCAATGCATGGTGAATTAAGATTGTACAATCAAGTGTTAAAATCTATATAAGTACAGGTTACCATGACCAAAATGACCAATCAAAAGTAAGACAAAACTTGAAATGTGTCTATAGGACACAGATGCCCCCATTCATCCAATGCTTCTAGATGCAATTATATGCCTAGACATTACATTTCTCAAGTGCTGAATTTGTTTCCATGTATCTTTCTTTTATTTTGTTTTAAAAATGACAAACCCAATGATAAATGAACACTTCAATAGTTCAGTTGTACAGGCATGAGCTAAAAGGGAGGATAGAAACAATATGAAACAATAGAGAAAGGTAAAAGTTAATCAAAGACGCAAGTGTGTAAAAAGGAATTATTAGATAAAATAATGATTTCAGAAAATATAACTTGTAATAACAGAGTGAAGGTAAAAATAGAAATACAAGATGGTTGATAAAAATCTGATGTATTACCTAGGCGCACATGCTCATCAACATTCCTGTAAAGTTTTTTGACTAGCTCCAGGGCGTTTTGAGTTAATATAACTTGTAATAACAGAGTAAAGGTAAAAATAGAAATACAGAATGGTTGATAAAAATCTTATGTATAACCAAGGCACACATGCTCACCAACATTCCTGTAACGTTTTTTGACTAGCTCCAGGGCTTTTTGAGTTACATGCGGCATAATTATAAAATTGAAAAAAATGACATAATTCAAGGACCATAACTCTAACAATTCAATATAAACCTACACGTGAAAGCTCAGGTGCTTAGCTTAACATGCTGATCAACATACATGTGAAGTTTTTTTTACTCTAGCTCCAGTAGTTTTAAAGATAAAGGCGACACAATTTGAAAATTTCAAACTTTGACTAAGTGAGGGGCCATTACTCTTCAATTCCAAATTAATCCAAATTTGAAACCCCGGGTGCATCAACATTCCTGTAAAGTTTCTTGACTCTATCTTCAGTACTTCAGATACAGGCGACACAACATTTTTGGACGGACGGGTAGACAGCTGAACGAACAAGTTCAAATATAAATGCCCCAACTCTGAGAGGCATAATTATACGATCTACGAGGTATATGTACAATGTTTGATTTACATCAACATTAAATAAAATCATCTTTGAACAAAATTAAAAAAAAAAAACATTTATTACAGGGGGGGGGGGGGAGAGAGAGAGAAACAATTTAAAAAAAATAAACAAAGCAAAGTTATGGTTCTCGGTTACTGCAATTCCTCTGAGTGATCTTTACATCTTTTAAATTATTTCCCCTTTGTCTCGGATAATGAGTGACAGATGAATGGACAAGGTGACCAGTATGTACACCCTACCACAATTAGGAGTATAATATACATGTCATAAACGGGTGTCTTTGTCCTTTTCTAAATTCTAATTTTGTAAGTAGTCAATAATTGTTAAAGATAAGTATCTTGTACAACAGAATGCACTTTTGTACATGCGTCTATAAAAAGTATAATTTCTTTCATATTAAATCATTCATGTGACATAATTAAGATAAATCATATTCAAAAGTTCCACTGAAGGTGATTCAATCTCTATCACTCTACTTTCAAATATTTGAAAAAGTGAAAATTGATCTAAACCTATATTGTACAGTGTTTCATCAATGAACCAATAATAATTACAATTAATTGCCTTGATAGAAGAAGAGTATAATAATATGCCAAACATGATTTTGGTAAAAACAAAAGGGCATATAACTAAGAAAATAATAATCTTCCGACGCCAAATTGAATGAAAAGACCAAATAGACTTAAACTCCCTATGAGAGTTATAAAACACAGTGGATTGTTACACAGCATTGATATTTCAAGTTCATGTTAATTTATCTACCGGTTCCTGAGACGGAATGATATTGGATAGGACATACAATAATAAACTTGTAGCAAGTCATATCAATTTTTTGAAAAAAAAAGACGACTGAACCTGAAAAAAGGCATTTATGAAGCAGGGTCATTGTAAGTCAACTTGAAAGTATATTCTTAAAGAATGTTGTATCCATGTATATAGACAATTCACTTATAGATAACTTAGCTATAGCCACTTAGGTACATTCTTTGGTGATATTTTCTAACCTATAAAATTCATATAATTAACTAACTAACTAACTTACTAACTAAAACTGTCAGAGTTATGAAACTTTACACGCATACGCACACACGCATGCACACGCGCACACACACAGATGCATTGTACTCTTATATTGAAATGCCATTTTTGGCCAGGTTTTATAATTTCCATATACTTATTGCAAAGTATATTGTCAATCACAGCAAAAACATGAGAATGTCAAGTCAATGTTAAGTTTGATCTTCATAAATGTTTTGCCCTAAAAGATGTTGAGTCTAAATTAGAGCTGCCACAGGTGAGACGAATACCCCACATGATCTCTTTGACACAGTCTATTTGGTAGTATAATTTATAAATATTTTTAAATGAAAACATTTCCTAAAGGTGATCTTAATTTTGCACAGAAATGGAATGGGTTCTGCACATTACCTTATTAATGCAAACATTAAAATCAAGTTAAAAAATTCTTCAGAATAAAAGTATTTCTACATAAATTGTCTGATAATTGAACTTTTCGTTTACATTGAGCCTGCAAGGTCGTGACATAGGTTCTACCAATTGCAATGCATAGGTTTGATCCAAATTTAATGGAAACCCATGAAGGGGTAAAAAACTTTCAGAGCAAACACAAAATCGGATGACATTTGACCTTTAACCATTTAGGGTGACCTTGACCCAAAGTCAGCACAGAGTGGTATGAGTTTTATATAACACCTTATCAATTTGTCAAGGTTGAAGAAAATTTTCGAATTGTGAAAGAAGTACTGAAGAGCATTAAACTTGTTTAATCTCAAATTGTTAACTTGACTTTGAACCAGCAGAGTGGTGACATGAGTTCTCTCCCGAAATGTCCTTATCTGAAAAATATTTGTAGTTTGCGTACAGTGACATTTTCAGTTCCTCGATCACTCATTATTGTTGGAACGATCCCGCCTAAGCTGGTTATGGTGTCCAAGTAGCGTTTTGCAATAATCTGTGGATCATTATTACTGGTTGCAACTTCAAGACACAGAGTTTTACGACTGTTTCTTTCTACGGCCCCATGAATTGCAAACCCAAAAGGTTATTCATCGATGTGCCATACGCGGCTTGGACCCGGACACGAAAACTTCCTCTGCAGACGTCGCTTACGTTTTCTTCTTTCCATGTCATCTTGATCTGCTACCGCATGAATCTTACAACCGATGAACGATATACATTTACCACTCCCAAGTAGTTCTGCAAGAATTGCACGAAAAAATATCTTCATTATTCGATTCTACTGTTCGACTATGAAACACTAGTTTCTTTACGATTACTTTTAAGTGACGATGACTAACTTTTATTCCATCAATCATCAGAAGACTAGCTAATATCTCCCACCGAGAAATAATGAACTATCAAATTCATCATCGTTTCTTTATTTACAATTCGTTCTTCTTTTGCCAATGCAGTCAACGCCATAGAAATAACACCAGCATTTGCAATTAGATAACAATACAATTACCTTCTATATTATATCTTGTACACGCAAATGCAATTCTGACAAACAGATGCGCAGATTGAACCCTGATGAATATTTCAAAGAGTATCTTAAAAAACAACTTTTGGTTTAGACTCCGGTGTCCAATTCAGAATATAGGCAGATTTATGTGTTCTAGATCCCAATATATTTTCTTTTTAAACCAACTAATATGAATAATTTTCCTACTAATACTTTTAACCTATTTATAATGAAAATAATGATATATTTGAAACTTATATAAGTAAAAAAATCACTAAACCCTTTTTACGCAACTTCTAAGCTATCCAATATGGCGGCAAATGACGTCATGATCACGTGGCATATACCATATACTCGTGAATTCATGAAGTTGAAATCGTGAATTCGTGAAGTTGAAATCGTGAATTCATGAAGTTGAAATCGTGAATTCGTGAAGTTGAAATCGTGAATTCATGAAGTTGAAATCGTGAATTCATGAAGTTGAAATCGTGAATTCGTGAAGTTGAAATCGTGAATTCATAAGGTTAAAATTGTGAATTAATGAAGTTGAAATCGTGAATTCACGAAGTTGAATTCGTGAAGTTGAAATCGTGAATTCATGAAGTTGAAATCGCGAATTCGTGAAGTTGAAATCGTGAATTCATGAAGTTGAAATCGTGACATTGTTCTACGCGTATGACATAACGCTGATCTCAGACTCAGAAATAAATTTGTAGCGTATGCTTGATGTTGTACATGAATGGTGCAAACGGTGGCGCGTCTTAGTAAATACTAATAAGTCCAAATGTGTCCATTTTCATAGAGGACCTACACAGCGCAGTGAATTTATTTTCAGAGTTGGTGAAAACGTTCTAGAGACCGTTGATCATTATAAATATCTGGGCATAGTTTTTTGATGAGAAAATGAACTTTAGTCTAAGTGAATCCCTATCTAAAGGTGCTGGAAGGGCTTTAGAGACCATAACCTGTAAAATTTACAACCTAAAAGATACTGGAATTAACACATTTGAAAAACTGGAAGGCAGTTGTGTGAGTCCGATATTAGAGTACGGCGCCTCCTCGTGGGGCTTCAGATTGTACCAATGTGTTGATAATGTCTATCACCGAGCGCTAAGGTACTTTTTGGTGTACATAGATTTGCACCACTCGTAGCAATGTATGGAGATTCAGGATGGCTACCAAGTGTGTTAAGACAGAAACTGCCTATAATACGATTTTGGAACAGGTTGTTATCAATGCCGGATGATAGACTTACCAAAAAAAGTGTTCTTTTACGGTAAATACAATACATGTGAAAATTGGTCTTCAAATATAAAAAAGATTTTTAGTGATCTTGATTTAGAACAGCACTTTATAGATTTAGCAACAGTAAGTCTGTCTACTGCTAAAAGATATAAGAGATAAAATACTAGACCTGTACTGTAATAAATGGCAGACCGATTTGCAATAATGTAAGAAACTTCGTACATATAAACTGTTTAAAAATACCTTTGATAAGGAAGATTATGTTTCACTTAATTTAAGAAAACATGAACGGTCACTTTTATGTCAGTTCAGATTTGGCATTTTACCTATACGTATTGAGACTGGGCGTTTCGTTGGAGAAGAAGTGGAAGACAGAATTTGTCGTTTTTGTGAAAGAAATGAAGTAGAGGATGATACTCACTTTTTGTTATCATGTGATATTTATAGACACATAAGAAACAATATATTTGTTAATGTTGACTGTGTTCAGGACATGAATCAAAATAACCATTTCTGAAAAAGTACGCGTGTTGATGACTGATCACATAAGAAAGACGGCCACATATATAATGAAAGCTTACTTGTTTAGACGAAGTGTACTTTACTCTTAAATTATGAAAATAATTTAGGTTTTGCATTTCAACAAAACTTATGTCTCACTTAACTATTTTTTTGTTATACTAGTATGTGCATACTTTCATATTTATATTTGACCATAACAATTTCCCTCACGTTATCTGTCATATCATGTAAAGTTATATGATTAATATTATTTATTATAAAAAGTGACTAATAGGTCCATTGGGCCGGGTGCAAAACTCTTTGTTAAAATGTATTGTACTGTATAAATGTTCATTGCATATGTCACTATATTAAACAATTATTTTATCTTTTCTTTTATACATTCCTCATCTGAATTCTGCATTTGAAGCTTAAGTTACTTTATTTGTTACACGTCAGCACAGAACTTCCTCGAAAAGTGATTAATCAATCTGCTTCCAGCAATTTCTTTTGTATTCATATACTGTATTCAAAAAGCTATCTTGGAACTTTGGATGAAGGAAAATCATTACAATTTAATTAAGAAGCATGCTAGTCATAATAACTTACAAGCATTTAAATGAAAAAAAATACGTCATAATCATTGCATGTTGATTTCTTATTTGCAGATGTTGATGTTCATTTACGGTTAAAGCTCTATTTCGATAAATCTAAGCAAAGATAAACAGTTAACCTTCATATATTTACTATCACGTACTTTGTTCAATAAGATTCTGTTCAGATTATCAGAAAATTTATTCAAAGAGAAAACAAAAAACAAATATATTCATCTTTATCACCATTGGTAATCTTCAACATTGACTTCAGATAGTATTTAAATCAAGGTCATGTTCCCACAGAAACATACATATCACTGGGGAACCAAAAACTCAAAACATGCATTCGCCTTAAAATGTTACAGTTTCTTTTTGATTATTCTAATGACAATATCTTACGATGGTTAGTTTTTCTTTAACTCTTACAGTATCTTTAAAATACACTGTAATTGAATATTTCATAGAATAATACGTTGAAAAAGATAAACATACTGCAATTAAAAGGCATGGGCATACAACTTGAATATATATAAGTTTTTTTATTGTAAGCATCAATTATCATAAATGATTAGACATTCAATACGCAAAAAATACGACAACCAGTTAAAATATATTTTATTTTGTCTGGGGTCCTCCAGGGCCACTTTTTCTTGTTAATCTTGTTTATCATATTATATACAGTATCAACATTTTGGATTGTTTTAACTGTCTGCTTTTTAGCAGGGTATCCCAGAATTTAGCAGCATTTGGGGGAATGACTATGTCTCAAATTATGTCAATCGTTACCTATACCAGTTGTTTCATCATGTTATTAGTAGCTGGTCACTTTCGAAGGCCATGTATCAAGGAAAGAAGACATGACCAGACATTGTAAAAACAGCGTTTAAATTCAGGAAAACAAGCTAACAGTTTGATATTCTGTAAGTTTTGCTAATGTGAATTTCGATCCTGGTGTATCTTAAATTATGAAACAAAGATACATATAAGAAGCCGGAAGAGAATATGTAAAGAAAGTGTTTGTTCAAATTACTCGTATCTTTTATGACTATGTCAATGTATAATTTTATACCTCAATAACTTTACCGTTTGCTTCGTTTAATTTATTAGAGCATTTCCCCCAGCTGGTGTTATCGCCATTATAAGTCGTTTATTTTAACGTATATCTGAAGTTTTAAGTTTAAAATACATTGGAAAAACATACATAATTGATAAGATAATTATCCAGACCCTTAAATAGCATACAACCAAGCATTGAACTTATTATCTGTAGGAAACAATTAAAAGTTCAGCGTCATAAATTATAATTATTTAGAGTAAATATTGAATTAGCGATTGTTTAATGACAATTTAAATAGGATGGTGGGACTTGATAAACTGGTCGATGTATTTCCAATTAAGTTAAGTTATGAAACCGAAGTGCAAAACATACTGCATTATTTACATAGAAAATAATTAAGGTACTCCAATTTTATTTTGTGCTTAAATCATTCATTTTTGTTTGCCTTAAAATTATGAAAATGACATATTGTATAAGGTTGTATCAACAAATACCAAACACTTCTGTTACTTTCTCACAAAGAAACATTGATGATTAACGGTAAAAATGTCTTCTTATTGATTGCAAATGCAGAGGGAACATGTCATATTACATGAATAAAGTAATAAAACACAACGTTACTTTGTAAAGGTGTTTGTATTTTACCTTTGTATGTAAATTACAAATTACGTATTATCATAGAATTTGATTGTTCATTTGTTTCTTTGTTGTTTTTTATTTGATTGTTTTTTTTTCGGCAAAAAAACAAAAACAATTCTATAAAGGTCATGTGAATGCTGAAACAGGAAAGTGTTAACTAAGATTGTTGTATATATTTAAGCAAACGAGTCGTAAGGTCTCACAAAAAATTAATAATGAACAATTAGAAAATTTCAAAGGTTTAAATAACTAGTCGGACGACTATGGCATGTTAAACGTTGCAATATTCAATAAATTTAATTTTTGGTCTATATCCAATATTAATATTGTATAACTCTAATTTTACATGCTATATCATAATATTTATTCTACCCTACTAAAAATATTTGTTCATCAAAAAGTATTTTTGTGCGATAAGTTTCTATATATATGTTCTATATTTGAAAATATATACTGTATAATTTAAAATATTTATTGGATACAGAACTGAAAAATATTTATTCGATAATTTGAATCATGGGATAGAACACTTAGCATATTAAGCCTCGCCTATAAAGAAAGCACGAATTTCTGATAAAGCGTTATCTTCCTGATAGACTATAGTGTAGTGTAAATGATCAGATAAATATACGAGATGTACCGTATATGTGTGTCAAAAAATGGAAAAAGGATTTTAAAGTCTCCAGGACACACATGGGATGATCAAAAATAAACCGGACTGGGACTTTCAAATTATCACTTATTGTTGTCAATAATTATGTCTCCCAAAAATTTGGGAGACATATTGTGTTTGCTTCTTCCGCTATCGGTTCGTCCGTCCGCTCTCACGGGACAGTAATTATGTGGCTAGAGGGATAATAAGAAACTTTTCTTTCTCTTCGATGTCATTCATTCCGTAATGCTTTTATGCGGCTTTTTTCTTTTGTGTGACTAAAAAGATCAATAGAAAGAACAAAAGAGTAGTTACATTACAACTGTCCCGTTACAATTTCAACCAAACTTTACAGGAGTTATCAGTACTATCCCTAGTTGTGCACATCACTGGCACATTCAGCTTCGCTGTACAAAATGGCCACCAGAGCTAAAAAGAAAAATCTTGTCCGGCCTTCACAGGTCAATCCTTTAGTGGGGCCAAACCTAACAGAAATGATCGCTACCATCCCTAGTTGTGCACATTACCGGCACGTTCAGCTTCGCTGCACAAAATGGCCACCAGAGCTAAAATAGAAAAATCTTGTCTGGCATTCACATGTCCTGCTACTGGTGGGATTTTAAACATAGTTTACAGGAGTGCAAGTCAAACGCTGGTGGGATTTCAACCAAACATTAAAGAAGTGACCACTACCATCCCTAGTTGTGCACATCACTAGCACGTTCCGCTTTGCTGCACAAAATGACCGCCAGAGCTAAAAATAGAAAAAAATTGTCTGACCTTTACAGGTCAAACTACTTGTAAGAGTTAAACCAAACTTTACATGACTAGTAAGTACCATCCCAACTTTTGCATATTACTTACGCGTCCGCTTCGTTGCACAAAAGTGACCGCCAGAGCTTAAAATAGAAAAGTCTTGTTCGGCCTACACAGGTCGGACTACAGGTGGGGTTGCAACCAAACTTTACAGGATTGATAAGTACCATACTTTTTTGTGCACATTATATGCACATTCCGCTTTGCTGCACAAAATTGCCGCCAGAGTTGAAAATAGAAAAATCTTGTTCAGCCTTTACAGGTCAAACTACTGGTGGGATTTCAACTTAACTTTACAGGAGTGATCAGTACCATACTTAGTTGTGCACATCACCGACAAGTTCCGCTTAGCTGCACAAAAAAGCAGCAAGAGCTAAAATTAGAAAAATCTTGTCTGAAACTACTGGTGTGATTTTTAAACTTTACAGTAATTATCAGTAACGCCTGATTGTGCATATGGCCGTCACTTTTCGCTTCGCTGCACATACTAGCCGCCAGAGCTATAAATAGAATTATTTTGTCATGCTTTCACAGAAGGGGCCGCCGTGGCCGAGTGGTTAAGGTCGCTGACTTGAGATCACAGGTCCCTCACCGCTGTAGGTTCGATCCTTAATCGGGTCGAAATCTTTCATGTGAGGAAGCCATCCAGCTGGCTTACGGAAGGTCGGTTGTTCTACCCAGGTGCCCGCTCGTGCCTGAAATAATGCCATCGTCATAATCATCATCATCTTCTTCTTCTTCATCTACTTCTTCTTCCTCTTCTTAATCTTATTTCCAACATAATCATGATCACCATCATCATCATCATCACGATTGCAATAGTTCTAACCATTACCCTCATCATCATCATCAGCAGCAGCAGCGTCAAAATCATCATCAACATTACAAGTATCATCAACCCAATCACTGTTAACGTCATTATCACAATTTCACCATATCCACCCTCATCGTTACTATTTCAATACACGTTCCTTTTACCTTGTAATTTTTGTCATTATCATCATCATCCAAACAAAAACATCATCTTTATTTCCATCATCATCTTAATAGTATCATAGATTTTATAATTTCCAGTTCGAAAGATCCAATGTCGTTCACTTTCTTACGTTTGCTGCTAAGGGCACAAAGATTTTTTTTAAAGAAATCGTTTAATTTTGTTTATAACGAACTAAGAACCTCCCATTCAGATATTGGGCCAAAACTAACTATTACTTTGATTAGCACTTTAGTGTAATGTTGTATTGTAACCGGGTTATCTGAATAAACTCAAATAAAATAAGTCAACACAGTGTGTATTCAATTGTCATAAGTTGAACAGTAAGTTCAACATTTATTTACAATAAAAAGTTGTCAGTGAAACATTTTAGAAAATAAGTTATAACTGCGTACCAAAATTAAGTGAGTGCTAAACTAACATTAAAACGACACTGAAATGCTTGTCCGCTCCCTGAGTATTTATAGGATAAACCACCTACATTCTGAATATTAAAAGTGAATTAATTAAACCCAATTTCCCGCTTTGTGACAGGTAACAAATAAACTTATATATATATGGATTCGCTTATTGTTGACAGAATGCATTAATTGCGAGCATTTTATTAATCTACCATTTGGTATTGTACTAAATAACATTACTTAAGTACTGCTTATAAAAGATTTTATCCCCGCTTTAGTAATTAAAGTTCTTTATCAGGCGGAAAGTACTATTGGTGTCTAGACACTTACTTTCTATATGACCGGACGAGCTGTCCACCTAATTGACCTACGATTTTAAATTATAAGATAATTGAGGAAATGTTTACTATACGACAATGTCATATACTCGTACACATTGTGTGAGCTGGCCAGAATATATAATAGAGTAACTTTTTTTGGCTTCAAACTGACCTGACCGGTGGAGAGTGCCGATTCAGTGGATCTTCGTTTATAAGGTCATATTAACAATACTATTTGTATTGTCACTGGTGCAGCGGTAAATCGAACCTGTAAAAACTTTGAATTATTGAATAAGACTGGACAACGGCTTTGCTCCTATACCTACTATATAATTTCAATTTTAGAATAAATGCATGCTAAAACAGCTTAATTAAAAACCGTTCAGTATTAGTACTTTTGTAAGATGTAAATCAAGATATATGCGAAGTTATCTACATATTCCATACATTTTAATATTTTGGTTGTTATTTAAAATATTAAATTTATTTGCAGGGCGTGTTTTTTTTCCCTATTAATAATGTATTTCTAGACACTATCATAGAAAAACGGACAGATATATCTATGAATGCATTCATTTATAATAATGTATATACATGTATGTGTCCCTACAATAGGATTTATGTTTCATAAAGATACTTTTATGAATAAATCCACACATGATAATAAAAAAAATGAAAAACACCGATTTGCTTGTATTGTCCGAATAATCCCTGTGCTTTTGAGCTATAGCACAGAACAACAGACATACTCGTATATATTTATGATCGCATTTATTTATCTTAAAGAATACATGTGTCATTACAACATGGAAAAAACTGTAAAATCATATTCAAAATTCTTATGGACTTATAAATGTGAAAATGGTCCCCTTAATAAAATTATCCAACAGTCTTGACCAATTGATTTGAAACTGATAACATTTCTCCTTCTCTTTCAATTTAGGTATCTTTCGTGTCTGTTTTTAAAGCACACTTGTCTCGGAACACATCTGTTTTACGAAGTGTGACCGATGTGCTCGTGCACAATCATATTTGTGCCAGATTGAAAATGAGACAGATGTGTTCGACACACAATAGAAAGGACACTCGAAGCATATTTGCCTCACATTGTTCTATAAAATTTTAACAAGGTAATATTTATGCCCGTATCGAATACCGGCTACCAGCCATTGTTCTGTGTTTTCTGTATTGATAATACCGTTTGTAGGTCACTTCCGGTCAATCAAAAAACTTTTGCATAGGAGTCATATATCTAATTAAAGAATATCCATGTTCTGCAAGTCACAATGAAAATTTCCAAAAATGTCGAGTATCTTGAACCTAAACACATATGTAGCAAGTCTATTCTTATCGTTATTAATTGTGACACGTTTATTTTCAATGCTTAAAGTTTTATAAATGATTTTTATGGCACTATAGAAATATTCTTAGCATCAACAAGGTAGTATGTACAGTGGCATAAATGGGGACTTAATTATTACGTGCGCACACAATAGCTTTTACGTTGCCACGCGATACTATTACGTGCGCACGAAATAGCTATTACATTCGAAGGGGATAGTTATAGTTAATTACTATTACATGCGCACGTGGATAGGTATTCCGCATTTGGGCCCTGAACGGGATCCTCGTATGAATAGTTCGACGCCCAGAGTAACAGTATGTGTCAAACCTAAAGCGGTTTGGGGCAAGTGCTTTTTTTTTCTAATCACTCGGCCCATGGCCCTTAAATGATCTATTGGAGAAAATTAGAATACCATTACACACGTATTTTGTTTTCATCAGAAATATATGTATAAAAATCGCCATTTTCCAATAATTGCGGCTTTCAGATCTAGCTTTGAAAAAGCACTTGCAACGTGCATAAATTCCTGAAATTATCCAGGAAATGCCATTATTATTGACAATCGGGCCACTCAGAATCGGACGAGACGCGACATTCCGATGAGACACGAAGCGAGGCACGATATTGTAATACGAGATCTCGCAATGTCGAAGTATCCCGTACCAAACAATTTTAGAAATTAATAATTTTTTACTTCTTTAGAGAGGGCAAGTATGAATTTATTAACATTCAAATAATGATTTCTGAGAAAGTTAGATGCTTGTAACCCAAAGAAATTCGCGTTGAATGTGAAATAATTCGTCAAAAAAGTAGCAAAATGTGAACAAGGTAGTATTTTGACTTCAATACAAAATTCTTAATCACTACAACTGTACAAACTGCAAAAAGCAGCAGATGAAAAAATGCTTCAGGTAATTAGCCAATGAGTAACTTTTTGGAGCCTATAAAAGTATACCAAATATAAAAAGCTTTTAAGAAAAATATAGATAAAAGCATTTCTCAGGCATAATGGACATTTAAGTGATTTTACAGTTACTGTAACAAATGTGACGCAAGAATTTTTTCTTAGAAGATACATACTTTTCTCATCATTTTATATCAGTTTATCAGTTTTATCACAACTCTTTAAAATGAGATAGATATTTGTTCTCTGAAATGGGTCTAGCTATGTTTTGAAGCTTTTAAAAAATGTCAGTTTTATATAGAATATAAAGGGAATACTACATAATAGCGATGTATGACCTGGAATGATTTTCTTGTCTCGCGTCGACAAACAAGATGCGAAGCGAGACGGAGATTTCTGCGAGATGCGAAACGAGTCACGATATGGTATCGTTCAAATATCAACCGATTACGATGTTCCGTTCGTTTGGATAGTCTTGATTTTATATTTAGTCAGTTACCGCAATGCACGATGGTACGATGGTAAAAAGTTTGAGTCATTATAATGCGAAATAAAAACGGTTTAGATGAATACTTTTCGCGAAAAAAAGATAATATATTTATGCATTTTTGAATGATTTTACATAGCAAATTAAAATTTCAGAACCAAAATAAAATATTTCCAAAAGTGAAGTTTAAGCCGACAATACCATCGTACGCGAATAGCTCAAATCGCCGTGTAAAGCGAAAATAAGATCGGGTGTACGAAAATATGATGTATTTTTGAATTTTATTCAAATTTACCGAAATGAATAGAATCCGATGCTATTTTATAGGAATTGCCCAATTGTCCACCATCTTTTTTGTACATGTCAAAATATTTATTCTTTATGTTTTTTATAAAAACATTCTGAATTAGTCAGCTAGTAATAAAAAAGAACACTTACACGTTGGTGTCATCACTATGACAATAAGGAATATAACACATATCGTATTTCCGTTTAAAAGATGCTTCATGGTCAGAAAACAAATGAGTAGATAAGATTGGCAATTGCACACCCATAAATTACAGTGATGGTAACATATACCAATCTGTTTATACTTTTTATATTAACAAACGTTGTTGAATCGTTTTTATTGTTGTTGTTTTCATTTTTATCATGACCTAATATCAAGTATTCATATTTTTATAATGAGAGCCATCGGAATGGGATCGGTTGGTAAATGATGTTGAATAAGTGGCCTCTTGTTATTTTCTAGTATGACAAAGTAGTAAACATGTCAGAAAGACATAGTTTGAAAATGTTAATCGTGAAAGTTTTTACACATTAAGCTTCCTTCTACAAAGTGTCATTTAATTGACATTGTTTAATGATACAGTAAGTGGTAAAGAGATAATTAATGGTGTATAACGACGAACGATTTATTCATAAATGATAATATGCACATACGTGCAAATGTTTGAATAGATGGTGAATGGCTTTAATTGTTACTATGACTGAGAATCTTTTGTAAGATACGCATGACCCTAAATATTTTGTAAAGGAATTGTTTTTTATCTTTTGATCCTCTTACAATTTTATTGCCCCTTTTATAGTTAACGTGGCTTTAGTTGTCGTCTCCATAGATGTTTGCTATCGCTGCTGCGCCGGTCTTACTGAAATCTATTGAGACATATTCTGTCTGCTCATGCTTAGTAACAAGGGGCCTTTTAGCTGCCAGGTCAGGATATTCGGCTATATCTAGGTCAGCATACACCAGATTATCTCCCCTCTTGTTCTGTAAATACATACACTAATTCTTGATACGGTTTTGTTCTTCTTAAATGAAGAACAAAGTATCACATGTGCGTATCGAAAAGCAAGCAGACAATCTTGCTGGATTTGATATATATGTTAAGTATGTTGCTTCTATAATAATGTCATGCTTTCTGTTGAAAATTTATTACATTTAAGCATAAGCAGTTCAGCATTCAAAATCAATGCTGCTGTCATTTGCCTCCTTGTTAGCCGGATACGTTCAATAAACTTAGATTTTGATTTTTATTCTTTATAATAAAAAAGTTTTACAATCAAATGCAAGATACTTGATTTGAAATATGAGTAAAAGTATCAACATTTATTTTTTTTCTTAACTTTAAAAAACTCTCATCTAAACAAAAGTCATGATTTGGTAACAATTATACCTAAAAGATGCCAAAGTCAATTAGGAACATTAATTAGGTTTTAAGGAAAATATACAAATAAAATATATCATGTCTTGCACCAAGATCTAGTATTACCACTTCTAATTACAAAGTACAATCAAACATGCAGTATGCTGGATGCCAATGCAAAATTTCATAAAATATAATGACATATGGACGGTGTAAAAACGTAACTGCATCGCATAAGCTGAACACCAAAATAGATGATTTAATTAATTACTAAAACATGTACATTTGAATGTGTTGTACTTGACCTATAAATATACCTGTTTACAATGTGATATTTCCTTAGAAACGGAAGAAGCATGCACATTCTGTGCAGGGCAAAACAAAACTAATTATGCTACACTTATTATTCAATTTATAGGGAACTGGAAGTTTAATCTTATCAGTTTAAAGTGCCATTTCAAAAATGAAAAATAATGAGATACTATCCTGTTTTAAGATGTTTCATACTATCCTGATTGATTTGATTTTTTCTTTAAATTACTTATTTTTAAATTAATGATTTCAAGGATTTTAAAAGACAGTATTTAATCTTCTATATCTTCATGTACTATGTTCAAAGTGAGCATCAATTTAAATAGCCAATCACTCTTATTTTCAGATTTACATGTTTTAGCTTAAATTCCATAGATAATGTTATATCTAAATTTGTTTGGTTATAACAGAATTTTTGAGTACAAATCCTGTGTCAGAGACATTTTATGCTTGACCGTGGCTAATTGATTCAAATATTAACTGAACCATTCGTGGGAATTTAATTAATTGAAAAAGATGCATAGATAAATCAATCTATTTAGATTAATTATTTTGAATTGCAACAAAACTTGGTAAATTACAAAACATTATATATGGTAATAGAGTAAAACATATACATTGTATCTAGATAAAGTTTAAGAGTGAGATAGCATAAATGGGAACTTTGATATACAACAGTTACTTAGTTTGCCTAGTTTTAGAGACAACGCTGGTCCTAGCAGTCCTGAACATATGGGACTTTAGTCCCATCTGTAAGATTGTTGACATTTATCATGGTTAAGTTGGGATCTTAGTTTTTCTGAAAAGGCAAGTCTTTGATGTGATATTATATTTATGTGTAATGGTTCAGGACTATTTACTATTTTGGAAGAAAGATGTCTTAGCCGCTGGATAGCTCAGTTGGTAAGAGCTGTAGTAAAGTATTCCGAGGGTCCCGGGTTCGAGTCACGGTAAGGCTACACATACTTTTTACCATGTGGCATTTGGCGCTTCACTTGGGGTCGTGACTGAATAAAGCTCAGAGTTTAATTTACATTAATCTATAGCATGAGAAATTTAAGGATTGAATTTGTTTTGTTGCTTTTTTATTTTAATTTCAATTACTGTTGTCATTATTTCGTGTTCACCTACTTGACTGCGACAAAACAAAATAATGAAAAGAAATATAGAGTGGCATCGATGGGACGCACAGGTGACAGTATGATAAAATGCCAAATTATGGCGATTGTACGCTAAATATTGGCCAACGAAATTTTTTATTGTTGCATATAAAAGTTGTTAACCCTCCCTCATTTTATCGTTTTTGTGGTGTCGCGGTTGACGAACCATTCACGAAATAAGAACAAAAAGAAAAAAGATCGTGACAAAATAAAAGATACATTATTATTCTACAACTTTGCACTTCACTACTGCACCACCGGGGGACACCACTAAAAGTCAAGAAGGCATTCAAAAATTTCCCATTATTTTAAATTTCAAATTTGAATCTGAGATAGAATTCCTTCTAGTAGATTTCACCAAACTCTTTTATATTCTCCATTTTTTATATAGTTTTTCTTTGAAAAGCATTATTATTCCATAGTTACAATATTTAAATATAATGGTACTTATTTTTAAGCAATTATTACCATATTACTTTAAGCTATATTATAGTAAAACTCTGAATATTATTGAAGGGGGAGGAAGGAAGGGTCTGTATATAAATTATATGTTTCTTATGCTGTAATTTTTTCATGTTATTGCAACTTGTAAAAACCATAAACAAACAATATAACAACAGCTGTAAGTATATAATCCAAAATAGCATCCTGGCATTGCTTCTGTCAATCACCGAAACATTGATCTGTCATGCAGTTAAGTTGTGGGCTTCTATTTTTAATTTGAATTGTCATTTTTGTCTAAATGATTTGTTGAGTTGAGGAAACGTTTTGGAACATTTTGATATCAAAGTTCATGTTATTTAATGTCGCGTACGAAAGAAACTACATAGATCATATTTCAATAGGATTTGTCGGCCATTTTGAGAAACGACCAAAGTATACGAGCCGCATTAAATGTATGGCGAATGTTGATTACAACCAATAATTGAATTGTGAACATAAGAATATGGGACAAGTTATTTGACCCTTATTTTCAAGAAAAAATGTTTATGGTTATGAATTACAATTTTATATTTGTAGTACTCTTTCGGGCAAAATTTTTCGGAGAAAATAGCCATTTTCAACTATAGCTTGAGATCAGTTGTAGCCAATTTGAAACAGAACAATGGACAAGAAACAAAGTTTAACACCCTTCGCAAGTTTTAAAAGCCTTTATTTTCATAAATTTAATACTTTGAGAACCTGCAGTTTTTTTTTCAATATGCCCTACGAAAATGCAAAATTTGGCGATTTTGCTCAATTTCACGCATAAATCTGAAGAAAATTAATATTGTCATAATATTCAATTACATGCGCCGAAACAAAAAATTGTTATATGCTGAAGATTTATACTAATTTCTAAACCACTTTGTTGGTAAACAAAGTCAAAGGCAAGTTTTAAAAAACATGTATAATCCATGGTTATATTACGCCTTTGTGACTATGACGCAACACAGGGATATATTCATCTCCATCAGGCCATATTGTCCCGTATATACCATTAGAAACTTACATGTATCACTTTTTTCAAACCATGAAAATTAAATAATGTTATATTTAAGTCACTACTTAATTCACTACTATAAAATTACACTGGAGCTGGTTGTTTTCATTTTTCTTACATGTAGAGGGGGGCTGATTTGCTATGAGCAGATAAACGTTTGCTATGATCGGATTAAATGTCTGATCAGATAGGAGCTTGCTGTTATCAAATGTCGTACAGGTCTGACAGATGAGAGGTAGCTGTTATCGGATATGTTACACGCCTGTTCAGATGGAAGCTGGTTTTTATTGAATATGTATTTTGTTATCAGGCGAAAGCTTGTATGATCTTGCTTTTATTGGTCATTTCAAACTATTAATACTTCTGTAATAACAACAAATGAGCTTTCCAGACACTGTTTAAAACTATTATAATTTGTCTTTTGATTCTTAGTATGCTAACTTTAATCTCTGTGATTACTTCATTCAATTCAGCACCTGTTTCAACTATCCCTATGAATTCATGTGGCAATTTGACAATTTTGATTGTCCAAGTGCTTTATTATATGTACAAGTACAAATGTTGCTGCAATGCAGCAATTGAGAAGCTCCGCGCAAAAAAAAGCGCTCATTACAGATACCTTACCAAATTATTCCTACGCACAGGTCATGTTATATTCAGATTATAACAGCCTCCGGAATAAGTTTGCAAATCCGGAATTTTCGCAAACTCAGCTACCTTTTTTAAATTGATTAGAGAAAAGATTTAAAGACCTGTCAATAATAGAGATAGAGTCAAGTAAAACCTGGCCTTTGAAATGACGATACCCTTAAAATTAAATGCAGGGGAGACATTCAAAGTTGGCCGTCCCATGGGGTTTTTCGATTCCCCCACTGGGGATTTGGTCTCCCAGTGGGAGTTTCGTGGGGTTTCATTTCCTCTTTACGAGAATGGGAGAAAAAAATCACGGGAGAATTAAAAAACTTTATATACCATTATTTTAAAAAAAATCACTAATCTTGACTTTAGATATTCCTTCCTAAAAATATAGATCGAAATATAAATATTTTTAGAATCTCCCATTTTCATTATGGGTGAAACGCACCCATGGATGAAATCGCCCATCTTAATAATGGGAAGAAAATCCTATTTGATAAATGGGATAAAATCCAATTTCTTATAATGGGAGATAATTCCCATTCCTTGCAAATGGGAGAGTGTTCTATCTTTTAGGTGTGGCGCTTATAACATATAATACAAAATATACGAATAAAATAAAATCCAAAAAACAAATAAAATGGCAGGGAATATGCAACAAAATAATAATAATAATAATAATAATAATTATAATAATAGATAAATAAATAAATAATAGATCTAATAACAAAAATAATAAAAATAACAATAATTATAATAATAATAATTAAAATAAGAAATAAATAGTAATAATAGTAATAATAATAATAAAAAATAATAATAATAGATAAATAATAATTATAATATACATAAATAATAATAATAATAATAATAATAATAATAATAATAATAAATAATAATAATAATGATAACAATAATGATAATAAAAATAATTATAATAAAATTAATTAATAATAATATCGATGATAATAATAATTATGATAATTATGATTAGAATAATGCTAACAATAAGAAGAAGAAGAAATAATAATAATTTAAATAATAATAGTAATAATTATAAAAAAAAATAATAATGATAAAATAATAATATAATAAAAAAAAATCATCATAATAACAATATAATAATAAAAAAATAATGATAATAATAATAATTATAATAATTTATAATATTGATGATAATAGTATTAATGATAATGATAATAATAGTAATAAGAAGAAATAATAATAATAATAATAATAATAATTATAACAAAACAGGCATTGGCATTTTATCTTGGAATATGACGGGAATGAATACAGGAAAGTATCATATGTAACGATTTAATCACCAAAATTCATTTAAATATAAAACAATCCAAAATGCTTTGATGTACTCTTCGCCGGTCTGCTATCTGTATTTTCTGTCTCATCCAGTCTATTTTGACATTCAAATAGTTTCACAAGCTAACTGGCAAGGCTCTCCTGGTTTTGAAGTATATAACTTATTTGAATTCATTAAATATAAATACCGCGGTAAGATTTTTTTTTTCGAAAAACAAACAATATGTTGATCACTTCGTTTAGTTGTAATAATAACCTTATAGAAAACAAATTTTTAATATTGTTCATATAATGGATAAAACCAACCAATTCCAATAATGGAAATTGTTTCATTTTTTCTATTGTTATCATCGTCGGATGAAAAATTAGTACTGAACATTTTTCAAAACAAACAAAAATAAACATTATTTATAAGATTAAACGGTAATATGCTCAAATGGTAATCTAATCGGTGTCATTCAGATTTTTAAGACGTAGCGATTAAGTAATAAGGGATGAAAAACAAGTGTGCCGTAAGGCGTGCGTAGCATAAAGCCATACAAGTAGTTATTTTGTATCAAAATATAAACATGCAGTCATTGAAAATTAACATAACGCCGCCTGTCAATCAAGCTGACAGGGGTCACGGAGATAAGCCAATCAGCGATCGTTATCAGTTTCACGCTAAGATGCCTGCAAAGTCCACCATTTACCTAAAAAAAGCTTCCTGTCTATTTAATTTTATGTCAATTTAGAACTATTTAATTAGTACATTTATAAGTTACCAAATAAACTGGCATATTGATGGACCGAGTAAGTTTGTTTATTACACAAATAGTCAATAAATTTCTGCATACGGAAATTAATATACAAAAGCAACGCATTATAAAAAAATCTGTGTTTTTATTCATACCGATTTTACCTGCCTGCGCATATAGGCATAACTATTAAACGGTAACATATATGCTTTACAGTAAATCAAACTGTGAAAAGAGACATAATAAACAATTCAATTCAATTCAAATATCTTTATTCAACCAGGTATTAATAAAATACATAAGGGGTTTACAAAATAATATTTTACAATATATATGATCAGGTTGTAAAGTCCTGAAAAGATAATGCAGTATCAATAGTCATTTAGTCATTATTTAAACAAAAATATAAAAAATAATACACATTTTTAATGTTTTAAAGAAAGAAATATAAATCAAAGTAAATCAAACTGTGAAAAATGACATAATAAACAAATCAGACAATTACTATTTCGTTACCGCTCAGTTAGCGAATTACAAACAACCAATTGACAATTGCAAGGTTATTCACACCTTCGACGTCCGGTATTGTCAGGGTAATTATCTATATAATTGACTTCATACTGTTAATCTTCCCCTTTCAACCGTCCAATTCTCGGTTTTTACAGATTCCGGTATTGTCAATGTTTCATGCAATCGTTTAACGAATGACTAAATTAATTGTCCGGTATTTAAAGAGTTCCGATATTCACAGCGCCTCGTTTTCTCAACGTTCACTGTATTGTGTTTACTCATTACACTTGCATTTTTACGGCTGCGTTTTTATTGACGCTATATGTTATAAACTACAAAATGTCATATCTTTTGGATATTCTGGGACCTTATTATATGTTTTTATTTTATGCTTTTCAGTGGATTACTGATTTATCCGTGAAAATTATATTTGATAATTTCACAGTGAAAATTATCAAAATATAATTTCACTTTTTTCAATGACGAAACTACTTTTTTAAGATTTTCCCCATGTGGTACCTCAAATTTATTTTTACGGACAATTCTGACAATGTCAGGCTGTTAAAAGAAATAACAAAGCTGAAATAGATAAATAACTTAAATGTCAAAAGTAACACAGAGAGAAAACTTACTTCTATTCCTTCAAATTCCAATCACCAAATTTCGTCTCTAAATTTTTTTTGTTTCGTTTTTACAGTCTGAAAAATACATTCCTTCCCCATGCAAAACTGCTCTTGATGACATTTGGGCATATTAAAGTATCCTACGAGCAATAACTGCCGTATGCTTTATGAAAAATTGAAAAGCATTGACAGCCATCACTCGTAAAATAAGTAAAATAACCCAGCGTTCCTTCAGCAAGCTTCCAAGTTTTCCAGTTTCCTAGCTCCTTTTCTGAATGTTTTCACTTCTGTCGACACTTATTTTTGGTCTGTTACAATCCTCAAATAAGTTTTCTTTCTTTTAAAAAGGTGTATGACTAACAAATCCAAATTATATCCTTCTGAATCTTACACAATTATTTTCCTCCCATGAAATACACAACTTTAAAAAATGGCTGCCGTTTACATTTTAGAAAGCCAGGTCTAATATAAATTCGCAGTAAGTAACAGAAATATGGATGGATGGTTGGAATTTTCTCCTGCAAGAATTGTTTGTTTTTATTATTAAAACAAGCGATCATTCATATTTTTTTAATAAAATGAATAAATATGACCGTCATTTAACCTTGATTGGCGGACTTATTTTTAAGCTCAAGCCTTCTTGTTTCAAATGAGAAATTCCGTCTAAATGGGGCTCTCAATGGGGGAAACAGATTTTAATATTAACGTTAAAATTATGGAAATTTCGTTTTAACTTGTTTTTAAGCATAAAATAAAAAGAAAATTTGTCTGTTTGTTGTGTAAGATGTAATTTTATTTCATCTCGTGAACTTTAAAAACAGTATTCTCACTCGTGGCTACGCCACTCGTGAGAATACTGTTTTTAAAGCTCACTCGATGAAATAAAATTTCATCTTACACACAAACAAACAAATATCCTCTATATAATGTGATTATGAATAGGTAATGGCAAAAATTGTGGATTTATTGAAACGTTTTTATTTTTCAATGCATTGTGCTACAGCCAGGATAAATGTTTTGTACCCACTACAAAACTTATTATTTCCATTTGTAGAAATCAATTTACTTTTGGTATAATAAACTAACTTACTCGATATGTCAATATGTCAGTATATCTGGTAACTTTATTAATAATGTAATATACCGATTTAATAGCTTTAAATTGATATATAAAATTAAAATAATTTCAATCTTAATTACTTCTGCACCATTGTTTTATCTAAGGTAAATGATGGGCTTCGCAGGCATCTTAGGGTGAAACTGATAACGATCGCTGATTGGCTTATCTATGTGACCCCTGCCAGCTTAATTGACAGGCGGCGTAATGGAAATTATCGTCGCTTAACACATTAACAAAACAGGCACATCGTAAAGGTATAGTCTGCCACGCAGCGGACTTGACCAGACGCTTAACGGTTTATCGCTCCGCCCAATTAATCATGTGCTATAGAAAAACAAAACCCCAGACAAACATTATCTAAATATGCTTTACTGTATGTTCCTTGGGGGTATTTATTGTAGAAAAGCGGTCCAAAATAATGTTATTTAACACTAAAAAACAATTAACAAGGGAAATCTGATGCTTTATATATAGATGAAACATTTGATTAATGAAAGTTTATTGTTAAAAAATGCGATGATTGTCGTCCTATGAAAACCACGTTAATCGCCGTAATACTGATTTTTCGAAAAATGTTGAAAACAACCATTGTTATAAAACACTTTTTTTTAAATATACTTGTAACAATAATTTAATATCATTTAGCGCGTCTTTACACTATGTTTGCATAACGCTAATGACGTCACATCAAAATATATGCACGGCCGTGCAATACCATATTTACGGAGTCGCAAAATCGGCACGGGTGTGTGATAAACATTTAAATGACATTTAACCTAATACTAAATGAAAACGCGCCAAATAATTATACAACGTGACGTCATTTACGACGTCACGTCATTAAGTTGGTTTCAAGCACTGTGAACGCTTGTATTTCACTCAAACAACGTAAGGGGCTTAAATTAAAAACAGTGAAATTATCAGTTTTTAATTAACTGATATATATCACCGAAAAGCATGTAATAAATCCATACAGTGAAATTTTCATCATTTACGGCATCTCGTTAACAGTAATATGAAATTAGGCAAAGCCTATGAACGGGGAAGTCGTTAAAAAAATCCTTTCATTCTTTCCGTTTTAAAGGTGTCATTCGATATTACATACACCGCTTCCGTTTTCACTCGGAACACTCGACGATTATTACTAATCCGAAAAGTTGAGATTTGTTCCGTTATCGGAATACCCCGCCTATTATCATTGACATACATTGTAAATGGCGACGCTCGGCTAGAACTGACACTGAAAATTTCATTGATAGGTATAGAATTCTATATATTTTTTAATTGTTTTTTATTTGATTTTCTTTTAAATATTCACGTGTAGTCTATAGCCGGGCAAGCCAAAGCCCGGACCCGCTTCGCGGGCCCGGTCTTTGACTTCCCCGTATCAACACCATTTTTGTCTATTAATGCACTATCATCATTTTATATAGTTGATTCCGAAGGGAGCGTAATCGAACCCCTGTCCCTGGATAATGTTTTTTTTTTAAATGCTATTCGGTGGTTTATAGAAATATATCAGTGAAAAAACTGGTAATTTCACTGTTTGAGACAGTGAAATTACCACTTTGATAATTTCACTGTTTTGAATTTAAGCCCCTTACGTTGTTTCAGTGAAATACCAGCGTGCACAGTACTGTGTACCAACTTAATGACGTGACGTCGTAAATGACGTCTTTTAATGTCTTTTTAAAACGTTTCTTTGCATATAATAAAAAGAAACTTTGATTAGTTTAGTGTAAGATCGAAATATATTTCACCTTGTGAACACCAAAAGTTCATATTTCACTCGTGGCTGCGCCATTCGTGAAATATACCTTTTGGTGCTCACTCGGTGAAATATATTCTGATCTTACACTGAACTAAACAAATATCCTCTATATCATCCAATCGGCAATAGCCCGACACCCTAAAAGCCCTCCCAACGTGTCTGTCCCGTAATAAGCATATAATTGTGGGACAGTCGTGATTATAGATGGCTTCCGTTTATTTCCACCATTATATGTTCTCATCAGGCACCTCGTACATGTATTTGAATTATGTGCATTTTGAATAAGAGACAGTGTCGTACCAACGCATCGATTGTTCCCTTATTAATCTTATTTGGTTTGATATGATAACATTTAGTTCGAATTGTCGTTGTGAGAATATATGTCACCGTGATCAAACTGACATTTTACGACATTGGTCTCACGCTCTTATTTCATAATATGCAGACGAGATTTTACGACTTTTGATTTTTCGGAATTTTCAATTTTCGATATGTACATGTATTTTAAAGTCTTGTACCATACAAACATATAGATATATTATATAATGTAATTGTTTTACTTAATTGCAATGCTTCAACCTATATATCAGTAGAGTTTCCCTATAGGGACAATGTTATATTAAAGAAAGACTAATAGATATCATAATTTATCTATCTATATATCTAAAGAGGAATTTATATGTACAAGGTAAAGAAATAAAGAAAACTTATTTTTGCCGCGCCTGGTACTTCTATCAGGTATGCATGTGTGTTCTCTGTCCTAAGATATCATAGTTTGCTTTTATTGTTTACCTTGTACATATAAATTCCTCTTTAGATATATAGATAGATAAATTATGATATCTATTAGTCTTTCTTTAATATAACATTGTCCCTAGTATTCAGTGAAATTTTCATCACTTGACTTAAATATGCTGCGCGGGTTTTTAAGAACAGGACTATAATTATGCGTGTTTTCCCGCCCCGGGTTTCCTCCCTAAGATTTCATAAATTGCTTTCGTTGTCTATCTTGTATATACAATTACCGTTATTCTGATCTAAATCATCCCGATATATCTTAATAAATATCTATATATTTGAAACTTGAATCACCCTTTTATTCCGATTTAAGCTTTTTTCACGAAAAATACATGTATTTATACGTTACAATTCCAGCACACCCTTAAATATATTATAATATTTTTTTATTTTTCTTAAATGCAAGATGTTCCCCTATCATACAGTGATTTCCATCCAGATATTTTAATAAATAAGTTCTTAAGCGATTAATGAAGTTCGTGAAAAACTCAACTTTAGTTAGGTGCGCACAGTATTTATAGCGGTATAATACACATGCTTTATCATTGTCTACCTTGTATATATAAAAAACTTTATTCCGATCTAAATTATCCTTATATATCTTTTAAATATTCAGTGGAAGTGAAAGTCCATCTTTTATCTGATTTAAGCTACATGTACTTAAATACAGTATATCATAATATTTATTGTTCTTTCTCTAATGCAATCTTGTTCCCTACAATACAGTGGATTTTTCATCCAAATATCTTAATAAAATTGTTCTTGAGCTATGAAAAATTACACTTAAGCTTGCTGCGCGCGGTAGTTATAGCGGCACCGTTTCACCCCTATTGTATTATTTTTTTTAATGCAACGTTGTTCCCTTTCAGACAATGAAATTTTCATAAAGATATTTTTATGGAATTTATGAAACTCGTGAAAACTTTTAAATGAGGCGCGCGTGCTCTCACTCATTGTTTAGCCGAATTTTTATCGACATTATTTTGACCGGTACAGTTTTCTTTTAAACAATCGTCGTACGTTGATTATGTTTATTAGACGGTACCTAGGTGCCGTGCTCAATGTCGTCTGATATAGGTGTCACGTAGACGCTTATTGGTTATACAGCGCGTTTCCATAGTTATTTAGCGTATGGTTCGCCGACCATTTATTGTTGTCATTTGGACAAAAAAATGTAATATCCCATTCGCGGACTTAATAAACAGTCTGTCAGGAGCTCAGGTTTTCGTGATCAAAATTTATATTATAACGGATTTCATACACTAATACACAGGCAGAGTGACACTGATATAATAAAATAATAATGTTGTTAATGAAAATAATCTTCAAAATTATATGTTTGCAAAACCAAATAACTATCGGATGGTATCGCGTGGTAAAAATTATCTAAACACATTCATTTAAAAATAAAATGATGTCACATTTCCATAATTTTTTTGTTATTTATCATCTAAATTTCGATGCATTGAATGTATTTTTTATTCATTTATTTAAATAAATAAACATGTTGAATATTTACTTATATTATATAACATTATACAAACTTACAAAAATAATATATTATATTATATTAAAAACCATTATACAAACTTACTAAAAAACTTCATTTTTATTTAGATGGTTTTATATAAACGGTTGTTTGCGATATAACCATCGCCTAGCGACATAGGCTATATTTCCAAAACCACCATTTATATAGGGCCATATTACCTATCTTAATTTTTTATAACTAATAATCTAATCTAGCACGCATTGTTATAACCTTTTATCTGCTATATATATTGATGCTACTTTACCGATGAATTATTGGTATAATTAATAAGTATTGATAATGTTACATAATAAATAATGAAATTGACTGCGGAACATATATGGTTCTCAAGAGTGTACGGAATTTCAAACGATATACGGGTAAAAGTAAGGGTTACAGGTTCGGATTTATCGGGATGGAGCTTAAAGGACTGAAGCCCCCAAGACAGCCTGACCTAAATAGAAAAATTCTATCAAAGACGGCGTATTGGCAAAAACTGGCTTAAAATAAATGTACGTCACTTAGTCCATGTATATTTGAGCCTGGACCCCTGCTAAGTTTCCTGTCAGTAAAAACACTGTATGTCTTTAAGCATTTTTTCAACATAATGTTTTTGACTCAGGTCATGCAGACGCTTTCATAGATAACTCTTGGTCAGTGAAGAGGCATATTAAGCGTCTACATGATACTGAGTAGATAAGATTAAGAACTCTTAAAGTAGATCGAAATATATGTGCAAGTAAAATTAGTAATAGCCCCCTCGAATGTGTGAGTTTTATTTATGTATTTGAATTTTCTGCCAAGTCATTCCATGTATGCTTTGTTTTATTGTTTGACGACAACGAGCAACGACGAATAAAATATATATGTGTTATATCATTTTCAAAATTATTCAGCAGTGAATTTTAATTCAATTGTGATATCGTGGCTGATATTAGATAAAGAATATTGAATAATGCTGTAATTTTTTTAACCTGGAGAATAAACATTAAAAGGTTAGATTATTTAATAAGACACCGTACAGAAAAAAAACAGATCAAACTAATAAACATGTTAAAGTATGCATAATGAACGCACACTTAAATTTAAGTTAAAGAGCCCCACGGTGCTATCGGTCCTTATCCGGTGCGGCACATCATAAGGTTGTTACGCAATATAACGTTGTGAAAAGAGTCTTTTATAAGTGCGCTTAGATATCATAGCAATGAAATATATTGTTGCCGATAACATGCAGTGATGAGATTTGATATATATTGAATACATATCTATTGATTAAAAGGTCACGAAAGATAGGAGGAAAATGCGAAAACATTGTCGATAAGATAATTGTCGAAAAAACGATTAATATCAACTAATGTATAAAGTTAAACTTTATCTATTACCTACAGCGCTTAAGTATTTCTCAATAACTGTTGTGTTGAAATACTGGAATTCCAATCAAGAAAATCCTATAAATATAATTTGAAATTTACCCGTATCACCCAATTTATAAAAAGAGTGGGGCAGTCTTGTTATGTTTCGGCAGATTTATATCTTATCCTAAACATTTTCAAATCAGTCACAATTAGTATAATCAAAGCACAGAAGGCGCTGAATTTGTTTGGGTCTCAGAATGTCAGAAAGGTGCAGCTTGTGAGATTATAAAACAATTTGTTTTTATATAGTGCCACCAATGCTTTCCAGCGTTTTAATTGCAGTAAATTGGCTATAAGACTAATGGGGGACAGTAGTGGATTATCTCCCCTTGATAAAAACCGAGGTTAACCAAAATGTAAGTAGGTCCAAATATTTGGAATCCTTTGCTTTTATGGTTGAGTTTTATATAAGACAGGTTGATATGTCTTAATCAATTATTTACACATGCATCAACAAATATGTTAACCTTATGGAAAAAATGTTTAATTTATGTCAACAGATTCTACATCTTATCGCAATATCTAATCTGAATATAACAAATGATCATAATTAGCCCTAATTAATTCAGTTTGCTACAAAGAAATAGGCGATAAAGTCCGAGTAATCCAATAGCTTAGGACCTATCTATTTATAGGGAGTACTCAGGGGAGGTTATTCACTACTGTCCCTCGTTGCAACACTGATATTCAATTCAATGTTTATTTGACTTAAACAATTTGAAAAAAAAAGTTGCCTTAACTGGGATTTGAACTCAAGACCTCTCGCTTTCGAAGCGAGCGCGCAAACCCCTCGGCCACGGTGATTTTATATGTTAACGGCCTGAAGAAAACCATATTATTCTAAGTTAGGGTTTGTATCTGCTGGGCCGGATGGGGGCTGCGTTCATTGATTTTTTGTAACGACGCTAACTGTTGTTTAACACTTGTGTAAATAACCATGGCGCTTACTATAAGCATGTATATCTATAAAGAATAAAACAATTTTAACGATATTTGACCATTCGGGAATTATTTTGCTTGAAAATTAATCCGTCTCTCATGTGACAGTCCGTCTGTCTAATGCAATTAATAGCATTAGAGTCTGAAATTTCGCTACCATTACTTGTTTGGTCTGACGACCCAAACAAATAAAAAACATAAATCTTTTTAATTATGCAGTCCATACAGCTAATCTTGATAATGAAAACATGAGCATTATGTTACTTTAGCTACACGGAGAGCAGTTTCCATATCACGTAATATTAGATAGTAAAAATCAGACAATAATTTACAAAATTCCGATGTATTGTACCTCGAATGTCATTCATTTATTCTTTGCTAATTTGTAATATGCAGGACTTTATCGGTACAAAAAATCCATATCGCACAAAAAGGCGTATATTCAGAATATTTTACCGCCATTGGTAACGTATTTTTGGCATGCGTTTCAACTTTTATTATTCCTTAATTTACATAATATTTATTACTGCGTATTGTTTTATGCATATCTAATCAAAATAAAGACTGAAAATACTTTTATTTGCGCGGTCTTCGCCGTTGAAAGTTTTATGTGCGCTTCAATGTATCAGCCAAAATGCGGTGTTCCTGAAATAATACGAATTTGCATTTTTTCCGCGAAATAAAATAAATCTTGTAAATTATAATATCATACATTTCTTTTAAATACCAGAATAAGCAGTTAAAGTCTATCAGCATTTAAAACACCAACAACTATTTCTATGATACAAGAGAAGATTATACTCCTTTATTCAAGCGGGTATGATTTTCTATTTATGTAGTGAATTCCCTGGTGATACATGATGCTGAATTTACTTTTTTTTTCTTTTCTAGATCACTCCCAAAAGCATATATTGCTCGGCATATCCTCATGTTGTATTTTTAATACCTTGAGTGGAAATAAAGTTGTCTGTCCGCCTGTCAGACTGTCTGTTTTCAGTTACTACATCAAAAACAAAAAAAAAAGCAAAACGGAACGTTGAAATATATATAATTTATATTGTTTAAGGAATACATTAGAATTGACATTTTACATTAGTTGTACAATAAGGTAATATACCGATAAACAGCAGACGACGGGACCATCACTGATAAACGGACAGGTATATGTTTATCTTAAAATATGCCCGTGTCCCTACTGTATGGTTTAATTTTGTTTTGATAAAAATATCTTAATGAATGCAGCAAAACCGACTTTATTTGTATTTCTTAGATATACATGTACTTGTATTTATTATGACTGACAACCGGCCTGAGGTGTCAAAAATTTATCTTTAACTACACTGTAGTGAATATCTTATAGATATATCTTAGTGACTAACGTCCAGTGTAAGAATTGAACATTTCATTACCGCGCACTTTTCACCTAGTAAGGCATGTATTATGTTCACTCTAACGAATAAAGTCACAGATATATCTATGAATACATTTATTTATCGTAAAGTATACATGTGTCCCTACAATACTATCTATGTTTTCATATAGATAATCTAGCAAATAGGGCTACTCTTAACAATTAAACATTATAAAAACACCAATTTTATTTGTTTTTGTCCGAATTTTCTAAAGCATACATTATAAACAGGAAAGGCACCTTAAATGCATTTGTATCCTGAAGTATACATTCATCCCTACAGTAAAGTGAATATTTCATAGAAATACTCTAAATTATAAATAACGTTTTGTATAATAATTGAAGGACATGATAAAAAATACTGCTTTTATTCGCCTCGCGCATTTTGATCTATACATCATGTTTGTGTAGAAACGATTATGGGCAAACGGACAGATATATCTTTGAATATAAGATATACATATTTTCCTACAATATCGGCTGTATTTGAAAGCGATATCGCTATGCCTTTTAATGAAAGAAAGTAATAATATCTCACCTTCTCCATTTGATGTCGGTAGTTAGCAGACGACTTTTTTTAGCAATACTATAGTATAGTTTAATTACTACTACCTTGCGTTATTTGAGCCGCGTCACGACAAAACCAACATAATAGGTTTGCGACCAGCATGGATCCAGACCAGCTTGCGCATCCGCGCAGTCTGATCAGGATCCATGTTGTTCGCTTACAAACTCTATAACAAGTAGAGAAACTGATAGCGAACAGCATGGATCCTGATCAGTCTGCGCGGATGCGCAGGCTGGTCTGGATCCATGCTGGTCGCAAACCCATTATGTTGGTTTTGTCGTGACGCGGCTCAAATAACGCAAGGTACCCTGAATTCTTAGCTCTGTCAGATGGTTTTATCGTCCATTTAAATACTATTGTACGAGATAAGGTTACAGAAATGGCGTATTGTAAATAAATGACCATGCATAGTTACTCCCCTTTGATAAATGATCGTCATTTACACTTCACTTTTTTTTGGAGGGGTGGGGGTGTTATGTATAAATATATAAATATCAGGTCAAAGGTTTTTACACTTTTAAATTTAGCTACATTTATTTTAAGTTTTTGTTAATTAAAATGAAATGTAAACATTTGTCGATAAGCACAAACATTTTGATTTATAATAGCTTTTTATTAAAATGTTCGATTTACGTTCATTATGGGTATTATAGTTCAGTAGACGCTCATTATTTGAAATGGAACGGTTTCATATCGTTTAAGACGCTTTTTAAAAGATAAAGTATAGAATAGTGACATAACCTGTTATGGAATTGTCTATGCACATAAATACCCGTGTTTTATTGTAGAAGGCGTCGAGTTTTGGGTTTCGGGGAGAACAAATAAATATATGATTTTTGTAACTTTCATGTTAGAACTTACTAAGAGCTCCCTTCCCGTGGAGAGGGAATAGGTAAGCAGTTGTCTGCATAGGCCTGAAATAATGCTCGGAATGCACCAGAAAAGATGGAAAGCCGCCATGTAACCTTTACTTGGTTTGTGCGACGTAAAACCCAACAAACAAACACACATCCCCAAAATCTCACAATTTATATACAATTAGAAAATTATAGCAAATTGACAAGTATTTTTGATCATAATGCAAGTCAAAAAAGTGTATGGTCCTTTGAGAACTTTGTACGGAATTCGATGATAAAAGTTTAGTGATTCGATAGAAAATGGTACCGTAAGCACTACAAATCTGATCAAAATGCCGGAAGCAAATGGAATCCATACGCCTGAAAATAGCAAATTATTGAGTCTGTTTACGAAAGTGCAAGTTAATGCCCGCCCCCTAGGAACGGCTTAAAGGTCTGAGGTAAAGAATTGCCATATTTTTTTCTGTTTTAAATAGATTTTACGTACGTAGATTACAATGACACACAACAAAAAAGTGTTTAAAGAAGTCCTTTGATGAAATAAAAAACAGGTTTTGGAAAGTCGGGTTTTCCGTAACGCGATTTGTAATTTCAAACACGCCGTTTTTTACACAAATAGCCAATTGTAAAAAAGAAAGAAAGAGATCAATAAAACAGACAAAAAACATCCTAAACGCTCTAATTTCTGTTACATACTAAGCGATGTACAGCGTACATGTATATATAATTTGTTAAATTACATTATTATATATGAACTATTCATTGTCAAATGACCAACATCCTCAGTTTCTTCTTTCTTTATTTTTTATCATTCTACTTTTCTTTTATTTTTTTTTTGTGTGTGTGTTTGTGTGTGTCTCTTATGTAGCATGTATAGTTTTGCTGTTATGAAAAAGCCCCATCATGTATAGTAAATTAGTACTTTGTATGGAAGTTAAAATACTACTTTATTTATTTTACAACTTTTATGACAAATTAGATCACATTTATAGCTACTTTCTCCTAGTAATAAATATCTTACATTCTGTTCAAGCAATATTTAAATGTTGTAAAATTCAAGATTGCACTTTCTTAAGAATTTAAAAAAAAATGTTTCTAAGGCAAAATATGCATATAATTAAATAATATATAATAGATATGTTGATATTGTTTAGTAATTGTAGTCTGATCTAAATTTGTATAAATGCCTCGTTAAACATTTTGACCTGCCAGTCATTTATGTTGCAATCCAATCAAGTTATTATCCAAAAGATAATTCCTTTGTTTACATTGGTGATTAGAACTGCACTGACCACACCCCGCCAAAATTTAATGTACAGGTGACTGTCATTAAGGTAATCATTCAATCGAAATCATAATATTTAAGTTCTAATTCAATATCAGACTAAGTGGACATTGGTAACAATAATAATTAATTAATTAATTGATTAATCAATTAATTTATTCATTTATCTATCTATCAATCTATTTATAATTGAATGAATGAATGAATGAATGAATGAATGAATGAATGAATGAATGAATGAATGAATGAATGAATGAATGAATGAATGAATGAATGAATAATATATAAAAAATAAATAATAAATAAATAAGTAATCGGTAGTTTCTGCCGCCATATTAATTGATGACATAGGAAAATCACTACCTTATTTTGTTAACCTTCATGTCAGTTTACTTATGTGTATTTCTTTTCCACGCTCATACATTAAAATATATGCTGTTTTGTTTCTTTTGGCGTGTTATACAAGTTAAATTTTTGTAAAAAATGATTTGTTATTTAAGTGCTCTAAATGAACGTGCCTACACGATTTTCAAATACGCCGCTTTTTACACAAATAGCCATTCAATTATGACACAGACGAGAAAACATACTAAACGCTCTAATTTACAAACTATGTAATTAACGGCGTACATGTATCAATTATTATAACTTACATTATTATATATGAACTATTTATTTTCAAATGATCAACATCCTCATTTTCTTTATTTTTTTATCATTCTTTTAAACCGTTTTTTTTTTTGTTTTTTTTTTTTGTGTGTGTGTGTGTGTGTGTGTGTCTTTTATATAATAATGCTGTTATGAAAAAGCCCCATCATGAAGGGAAATAAAACTTATTTGATCTCTGTGAACAAAAGGATGTAATACGTAATTTATGACCTTCCACGGATTTATAAATCCGTGGACCTTCGATGGTTATGTTTTTCACACGTTCAAGTGGTGTCAACATTCTTTTAGGGGGCAATCAGACCTGCCAGTCATTTATGTTGCTATCCAATCAAGTTATTATCCGAAAGATAATTCCTTTGTTTTCATTGGTAATTAGAACTGCACTGACCACACCCCGCCCAAATTTAATGTACAGGTGACTGTTATACTGGTATTGAAAGGTAATTTAAGGTAATCATCCAATCGAAATCATAATATTTCAGATTCATTCTAATTCAATATCAGACTTATTGGACATTTGTTACATTAACGAATGAATTAATTTATGAATTTATAAATTTATTAATTAATTTATTAATTAATTTATTTATCTAATCAATTTATTAATTTATTAGTTTATAAATTTATCAATTTACTAAATTTTTAATTTATTTATTAATTTATTCATTTAATTAAATTATAAGTTTAATTATTTATTAGTTTATTAATTTATTGAGTTATTAATTTATTCATTTAATTATTTATTATCTGTCTATTTATATAATTATAATTAAATGAATGATTTTTTTTATTTTTTTTATTTATTTACTTATTCGTTCGTTCGTTCGTTCGTTCGTTCGTTCGTTCGTTCGTCTTTCATTCATTCATTCATTCATTCATTCATTCATTCATTCATTCATTCATTCATTCATTCATTCATTCATTCATTCATTCATTCATTCATTCATTCATTCATTCATCTCATTCATTCATTCATTCATTCATATAGATTTAATTAATTAACTTATTGATAAATAAATAAATAAATAAATAAATAAATAAATAAATAAATAAATAAATAAATAAATATATTAATTAATAAATTAATAAATAAATTAATAAATTAATAAATTAATAAATAAATAAATAAATAAATAAATAAATAAATAAATAAATAATCGACAATATCTGCCGCCATTTAATTGATGATGTAGGAAAATCCCTACCTAATTTTGTTAACCTTCATGTCAGTTATTGGCGACGCCGGTGAGCGGCGTCGTCTTTTATGGAACGCTTTTTATTTTGGCCTATGGAAGGAGCTGTTATTATTAGCAGTTAATTTCATGTTGTGTTAATTAGATTTATTTTGATTCGTAAAAATCAAGTAAACAAATATGTTGTTATATTTGTATTTAATAACTTTATATAAAAAGCATGTGCATTGTGATATTATTTTCACGAAATTGCAGGCTCAGATTAACAGCTTGTCCCTTTGTTTTATTGACAATACTAAAACCCGGATTTCGAATATCGTTGTGGTCTACATTGATGCTCATTCATTTATATATTTTTAAAACTTTCCTACAAGAAGAAAGTTCACGTGCAAATGAGTATAAGGATAGGTAATGGACTGTTGTAAACGATTATCCTATTGATTTTATCCATATTACGTTTATCTGTTGAACAGAATGGTTGTTTTTACAAAGTGTACCAGTATCCGGATGTTGACAGCTATCCGATTTTCTGCAATTACTGCTGTCACATGGCCATCTACTTTTTTATGAATACTTTACCATTAATTTGCATGGCATAATTAAAATGAGCCTGCAACATTTCTTAATTTTGATGTTTAGGGTGTTCTTTTGGGTTTCAATCTTTCATGTTTTCTTTATTTCAAGGGGAAGTAACTCATGTTTACTAAATTATTTGTTCTTTTCTATCTTAGGTAAGATCTTATGTCCCAGGTATTACTTACAATTTTTGTTTTATAAAATTTACCAGTTGTAAGGTCATCAAAAGCATAGAGGCCCTGATGAGTGAATATTGATATATATATACTTTTACTGGCTTTATATACCCAATATTTCATATTTATTTAATAGAAACTTGGAATTATTAAATTGTTATGTGCATACATTTATATCTTAGTATATTGGTATGATGAGACTTATAATATTTCTGAATTTAAAGAGTTGCAGTTATGTCATTATTATTAAAGGGATGAGACTTTCATTTAAAGTTATAAATGATAATACATGTATTGATTGAAAATGTCCTGAAACTTGGATCAAGCAATATAATTGATAAAGCCTCAAAAAATCATGTTCTGAATAGTTATTCTAATTTTTTTCTAACATGTGCATAGTTTGAAAAGGACAGCTTCTGTCTTATCTAATTGTAATGGAGGGACACCGGTCTCAATCTCCAGGTCTCCTGAGTCAACCCGACAACAGACTTTACATAGAGTAGATTGATACTTGTCCTTGAATAAATTTGTACACTAAATTTTATAGTGGGTGATTTGTGCCACATGAAAACCAACAAAGTACAAAAAGTAACAGGGCGCCAGATGAAAACATGAAAATACAATCTACCACAAAGTGGTTCGTTTGTTGCATTTTCATGTTTTCGCCCGGTGCCCTTGATGTAAAATACAAATCAGCCTTCATAAAATTTCTTATTATAGATATTGTACATGTAATAGCACAGTTATATTCACTTTCAAATTGACCTGTTATAAATAATGGCACAACCAATAACTGTCTTAGCCCTTTTTAGTAAAAATAATTATACAATAATAATTATATAAATTGTTATTTTAATTAAGACTATGAGTATGTAAGGTTTTTTTTTCTTATTATTAATTAAGAATTAATTATCTGTTAATTTAAAAATCTAAATATCTGTCACGGTTTAGAACTGTTCACTATTTAGGGGAGAAAATGTGTAAGCGGCCAGATAGCTCAATCGCTACAGCCGCGGTACATTATTCTGTGGGTCACAGGTTTGAGTTCTGGTCAAGCTGAAAGTTTTCTCATCCTGTTACTGCAAATAACCATGAGTTTAATTCACTATGCTCTGTAAACATCAGAAATTCAAGTACATGAATCAATATAGTGGGGAAAAAGGTTTAGGTTTAGAACTGTTTCATTATTAAAGAGAAAATGTGTAGCCAGCCAGATAGCTCAGTTGGTCTTCTGAAAGTCATGGGTTCGAGTCATGGTCAGGCAGTTTCAGTCAGGGTTTAGAAGTGGTTTTTCAACTGACACATGTTTGATTCATTTAATAGATTGCATTTAATTTGAAATGGACAAAGGCAGTATTGCGTGATACTTTTAGATCTACAAAAAGCATTTGGTACAGTTGATCACACTATACTGCACATGAAGAAGTTCTTTTTTCTTCTTCTTCATGGAACTTCAAGCATCTGCCATATGTAATGACATTCTTGCATGGTTCAAGTCTTATCTCTGATAGCAGCTGGTGAATGTGGCTGGTACTCCTTCTCTCTGAATACCTATGGTGTCCCCCTGATGTTCATTTTAGGTCCTCTTTTATGTCTAATATATGTCAATGACATGTCTGCAACCCTAAGCAATAAGCTTTTATTATATGCACAGGCACAAGTATCAGACCTGGGAAGAAAAAATATTACCAGATTGATAAAAAAACCTGTGTTCATCTTAAAAGTGTCACAAACCAAAAAAACAATGTAAATGATGACCCCCTTTAAAAATATACTTTAAGTTAATAGTATATTTTTAAAGGGGGTCATTATTTACATTTTTTGTTTTTGTTTTTGACACTTTTAAGATGAACACAGATTTTTTATTAATCTGGTCATATTTTTTCTTCCCAGGTGTGATACTTGTGCCTGTCATTATATGAGGATGACTCAGGTATCATTGTATCTGGTAAAGTAAATCTTAAGATTGGTTTATTGACTATAAATTGTCTTTGCATCTTGGCAAGACAGAGTCTATTCTTTTTGGTTTAAGTTTCAACTTAAACTGGGCCAAGCCTCCAGGTCACATGAAATGGTACTGCTATAAAGTACACACCTTTTGTTAAGTATTTAGGTGCAAACCTGGATCAAATTCTTTTGGCGTCGCCCTTTGATGCTTTGCATCAATGCTTTTCTTGTACTTATCTGTATTTCTTTTCCTCGCTAATACATTAAAATATATGCTGTTTTGTTTCTTTTGGCGTGTTGTTCAAGTTATACATATCCAAACAAAAATGCTTTTGATATTTAAGTGCTCTAAATGAACGTGCCTACACGATTTTCAAATACGCCGTTTTTAACACAAATAGCCATTCAATTATCCAACTGGATTGTAAACAAAGAAAGAAAGAGATCAATGCAACGAACAAAAAAACATCCTAAACGCTCTAATTTACCTTATTATATATGAACTATTTATTTTCAAATGATCAACATCCTCATTTTCTTCTTTCTTTATTTTTTATCATTCTTTTAAACCGTGTTTTTTTCTGTGTGTTTTGTGTGTGTGTCTATGCTATTATGAAAAAGCCCCATCATGAAGGGTAATAAAACTTAATTGATCTCTGGGAATCAAAGGATGTGTAATATGATACGTAATTTATGACCTTCGATGGTTATGTTTTTCACACGTTCAAGTGGTGTCAACATTCTTTTAGGGGGGCAATCAGACCTGACAGTCATTTATGTTGCTATTCAATCAAGTTATTATCCGAAAGAAAAGATAATTCCTTTGTTTTCATTGGTAATTAGAACTGCAATGACCACATCCCGCCCAAATTTAATGTACAGGTGACTGTCATACCGTTTATGAAACTTACGGTAATCATCCAATCGAAATCATAATATTTCAGATCTATTCTAAATCAATATCAGACTAATTGGACATTGGCTACATAAATGAATGAATTAAACTATTAATTTATAAATTAGTTAATTAATTAATTACTTTATTTATTTATTTATTAACTTATTTGTTTATTTATTTATTAATTAATTTATAAATTTATTTAGCTAATTAATTTATAAGTTTATTAATTTATTAGATTATCAATTTATTGATTTATCAATATATTTATTCAATTATTTATTTTTTTATCTATTTATATATTTATAATTAATTGAATAAATGAATGAATGAATGAATGAATGAATGAATGAATGAATGAATGAATGAATGAATGAATGAATTTATTTATTTATTTATTTATTTAGAATTAATAAATAAACTAATTGATATAAATAAATAAATAAATAAATAAATAAATAAATAAATAAATAAATAAATAAATAAATAAATAAATAATCGGTAATTTCTTTTGCCATTCTAATTGATGACGTGGGATATTACTTTGTTAACCTTCATGTCAGTTATACTTATGTGTATTTCTTTTCCTCGCTAATACATCAAAATATATGCTGTTTTGTTTCATTTGGCGTGTTGTACAAGTTATATTTATGTAAACAAAAATGCTTTTGTTATTTAAGTGCTCTAAATGAACGTGCCTACACGATTTTCAAATACGCCGTTTTTAGCACAAATAGCCATTCAATTATTCAACTGGATTGTAAACAAAGAAAGAAAGAGATCAATGAAGCAGACCAAAAACATCCTAAACGCTCTAATTTTTGTTACAAACTATGTAATTTACGGTGTACATGTATATATAATTTGTTAACTTAAATTATTATACATGAACTATTCATTTTCAAATGATCAACATCCATTTTTTCTTCTTTTTTTATCTTTTATTATTCTTTTAAACCGTGTTTTTTTTCTTTTTTTTTCTTTTTTTTGTGTGTGTGAGTCTCTTATAATTATGCTATTAAGAAAAAGCCCCATCATGAAGGGTAATAAAAGATAATTGATCTCATTGCTAATTAGAACTGCACTGACCACACACCGTCCGAATTTAATGTACAGTTGACTGTCATACAATTAATTAATTTATTTATTTAATCAATTTATTAAAAAAATATTTATTTATTAATTCATCAATTTATCAATCTATTAATTTATTTATTGATTTCTTTATTTAATTATTATTTTTCTATTTATTTATATATTTATAATTAATTGAATGAATGAATGAATGAATGAATGAATGAATGAATGAATGAATGAATGAATTTATTTATTTAGAATTAATTAATTAAATTGACTGTCATACTGTTTAAACAATTTTTTTGAGTATTTCTACAATGTATAATAATATTTATTTATTTAAGTCTCATTCATGCACATACACAAATAAAATTCATAAGCAAACATAAAACACAGAAAAGTACATGACCATTCAATCATTGAATTATAAGAGACTAGTAAAACATTTATAATAACACGATAAAATATCATACTAATCATAAAATTATATCCTACTATAAATAATAACTAACTACACAGAACAAATACTATAAATTAATGGAAAGAAATATACATTTATATATTTATATGACTAAAAAAAACAGTCGCTATTAATGTTTATGAAACTTAAGGTAATAATCCAAGCGAAATCATAATATTTCAGATATAATTTAATTCATTATTAGACTAATTGGACATTTGTAACATTAATTCATAAACCAATTAATTAATTAATTTATTTAATCATTTTTTTTATTTTTTTATTTATTTATTAATTTATCAATTTATCAATCTATTAATTTATTTATTGATTTCTTTATTTAATTAATTAACAAGTGTATTAATTTATTAGTTTATTAATATATTGATTTATCAATATGTTAATTTAATTATTTATTTTTCTATTTATTTATATATTTATAATTGATTGAATGAATGAATGAATGAATGAATGAATGAATTTATTTATTTATTTAGAATTAATTAATTAACTAACAAATAAATTAATAATTAATTAATTGAGTAAATAAATAACTAATTGGACCGGACCTATTTCATTTTAAAAAGGTCGGAACCGAATATTAACATGTAGAAAAACTTTTACTGTTAAACTTCCAAACCAATAAGTAAAACAAAAAAAAAGATATAAATGAATTCTCCCATAATGTTATTCTCCCATCACGCTCTAATGGGGTATTTCTCCAAGTTAGCCATCATGGGAGATTTCTCCCATTTTAATTTTGGGAGGTTTCCGCACCATTTTAATTTTGGGAGATTTCTCCCATTTACTAAATGGGTTAGTTCAGCCAATGGGAGAATTGCAAAATTCTTTAAATATATGCCTCGAATACTTATAAGTTTATTATAAGTATTATATAGTCAACACATGTAAAAATATTTAGAAAAAAAATTATTTTTTCTCCCACGGTTTTATTCTCCCAATTTAAGAAATGGGGTTTCAACCCCACTAAAGTCCCAGTGGGATACGCAAAAACCCGTGGGAGAATTGAAAAACCCCATGGGAGGTCACACTTTGAACGCTCACACAGCGTTTAATTATTGCGCTATCTTTGTGTAATCGGTCAATAATCGTCTATTTTTAACCAAATTACTGTTTGATTTAATTTTTTGTATTGAAACTATGTTAAAAAGGGTAGTTGAGTTTGCGAAAATTCCGGATTTGCAAACTTATTCCGGAGGCTGTTTTATAATACAATACAGACAAGACTTACAAGACTTGTAAACGTTATGTGACATGACTCTACTGTGTTCCGTTTGTGTCACTTCTGTAGTCAGTAACATAAGGTGATAAAAATATCAAAGT
>NW_026854836.1:0-33621 GCF_026571515.1 Ruditapes philippinarum | reverse complement strand
CAAGTAGTTTTCTAAATTATTACGTTATGGGTCTTAAAAAGTGATCACCTAATGGGAAAAGATAGTGGTTAAAGAGTTATTTCTTGCTTTCAACCCAAAAACCCTCAACAGTGATCTTCACAGTATGGCGTCCAAATTCAAAGTAAGGTCTCTACATTTACCTTGCTTTATACCATATTTGATCATATTATCTCATTCCTAACTCTTGTTATTTGATAAAGATGGGAAACAGGTAGTACGTAACAAAGATGGAAAGATTAGACCAATAAAACAGAACGACATTAGTGAGACAGAGCCAAAGACGGGCAATGATACACAAGATGATAGTGAAATACTGGGTGACGGTGATGAAAATGAAGACAAAACAAGGAAAACATTAGGTGAAAATGCTGATCAAACCACGGACTATGTAATCGACAAGTTAAACAAATGTATACCGGGTATAAACCTAACAAAAAGTGACATAGATATGTGTCATCGCTTAGGAAAACCAAATAATGGAGGAAAACCAAGACAACTTATCATTAAGTTTACTTCCAGACTTGTACGAAACAAGGTGTTCCGATTGAAAAAAAATCTTCCCAAACCGTTATTCTTAACAGAAGATTTGACTAAATTAACTCACCAAGTTTTTCTGAGTGTTAAATTGAAGCAGCCGGACGAAATCGATAAATGTTGGACGGCAAACGGAGATATATATTACAAAAATAAAGTAGGAAACGTGCATAGAGTTCATAATAGTGACTTCGACATGTGGCTGGACATGCCATGGCCAAAACCAAACAAAGATTATTGAGACCAAAAAAAAAATTTTGGTTCGAAACATTTTTTGGAAGTGAACTGTATCGAAATGCGATTTAATATTGCGCATCGTCATATTTTGCGTGAATATCGTGCAGTTATATGCAACTTTTTTACAGTATATTTTTGAATAATAAGAAGAGTATATGCCTACATGACGTTTTTTTTTTATAATAAACTTAACTGAAACTACTAATGTTTTACATGACGCTTTCTACAATAATCATGAATGAGATTTGACTTAACTGAGATCTATTTAACTTTTTAATCTAATTCTACTATGTAAAATTTGTTTTTCACATTTAATGACATTATACTTTTTTAAAATTCTTACACGATATAAACATGATAATAATAAACATATACCGCGTGAGATAGGTAGACTATACTTCTACAGTGTACATATTAAAGTAAACATGTATAGATAAAGTAGTTTGTGTATCGCAAAGCGATTAACAAATAAAATAGATAACGATTATGATCGACATATTTGTATACACAAGCAATATGCTACCCACATAGTATACAGTATAGTGTTTGTTTTTTTGTTTTGTATTAACTGATTGATAAATTGAAACCGACATTCCTATAATTAATATACATTGTGATTGATAAACATGTATTGGTATAAGTAATTTGAATGTTTATGTTTTTACCTGTCAAATAGTATTGATCTTATAAATACATGTTTTATAGAAATGTATTAAGATTGGTAATACAAGATTATCTGAGTTTTTGTGTGATCGACATGATTGTATATACAAGCAACATGTAGACTATCTAGTATACAGTACAGTGTTGTATTTTTTGTATAACCTGATTGATAATTGAAACCGATGTTACTATTGTTACTATACATGATGATTGATAAGTATGTATATGTGAAAGTATTTAAATGTATATGATTTTACTTATCAAATAGTATAAATTGGGAGTTTAAATCGTATAAGATTGTTATGTATAATCGTCAAAGTTAAACATGTAAATTTTATTCATTATGTAGAAGTGAGTTGTGTAAGTAGCGTGAATGAATGTGAAAGCATTGATACCTATCAACTATTCATAAATAATGATTATGCTCATCTTTTTTGAAAAATCCTTTACTTTTTTTGTACCTTTTAATTTCGACTTGTTTATTTTTGTCCACTTAATGACAAGTGAAATTAGTATCAATATTTTATGGTATGGTTTAAAAACGCATTTTGGAAGATATTCATATCTACAATTTCAATGGAAACGGTAATTTCGTCATTAAATGTTAGAGGATTAGGAAATAAACAAAAAAGACAACAACTTTTTGAATGGTTAGACTCTCAACCATGTTCTATATATATGTTGCAAGAAACACATTCTAATAATTATCATTCCGAAATCTGGAAAAAAGAATGGAAAGGTGAATCATATTTTAGTGGAAATAAAACAAATAAGGAAGGAGTAGCAATTCTTATAAAAAAAGATAGTAACATAAAAATAGTAAATACAAATGAGTTAATCATTGGTAGATTAATATCAATTGACATAACTATAAACGGAAGAGAATTTACTTTATTAAATATATATGGTCCTAATGATGATAATATCAGTTTATTTGCAACATTAGAAACATTTCTTTTACAGAATAATGATAAAAACATAATCGCCGGTGGCGATTTTAATACAGTAATAGATACAAAAATAGATAAAAAAAATGGACGATATGATACTCATAAAAAATGTAGAGAAAATATAAAATCATTAATAGTCTCATGTAAATTAGTCGATATTTGGCGAATACATCATCCCGATAAAAGGCAATATACGTGGCGTTCAAATGGTAAACCATGCATATTCTGTCGACTAGACTACTGTCTTATATCAGAGAACCTCACTAATATAATTACAAAATCAATAATTACTCCGGGATATAAAACCGACCATTCATTAGTAAAACTTTTCATTGATAATAAAGTGATGGAAAAGGGACCAGGCTATAAAAAAAATTCAATATTGACAGATAAAGAATATCAGACGGTAGTGAAAAATACAATTAAAATGTTGGTAGAAATTAATAAAAACAGTAACCCTAACACATTATGGGAAATAATAAAAGGCGGAATACGTAATGAAACAATAAAGTATGCAAGCAATAAAAAGAAAAAAAGAAAAAAACGAAGAACATAATCTAATAAACGACATTCAAAAACTCGAAAACAAACTGTCAGTTCAAACAGATGATAGAGTCAATGAAGAGCTAAAATCAAAAAAGTTGGACTTAGAAACATTGTATGATAAAAAAATAAATGGTCAAATATTAAGGGCAAAAGCTATTCATATTGAACACAATGAAAAAAACAGTAAATACTTCGCAAATCTCGAGAAAAAACATGCTGAAAAGAAAATTTTACATAAACTTATTAAAGAAACAAAAGAAATAACTGACAGAGAAGAAATTCTTTGTGAAGAAAGACTATTCTATGAAGATTTGTACAAAATAAAATATTCTGAAGCTCCAGAAATAGATTTTTTAAATATATATATAAAAAACTTTAACTGAAGTTGAAAAAGACAGTTGTGAAGGAATTTTAAATGCACATGAAATAAATATAGCTTTAAAAGAAATGCAAAACGATAAAAGCCCAGGCTCTGATGGCTTGACAGTAGAGTTTTATAAAATGTTTTGGGACGACTTAAAAGAATATTTCATAAAATCAATTAATCATTCTTTTGTAATAGGTAACTTAACTACACTTCAAAGACAAGGAATTATATCACTTATACCAAAACCAGACAAGGATCTCACAAATTTATCCAACTGGAGACCAATAAGTTTATTAAATGTTGACTATAAAATTGCCACAAAAACAATTTCTAACCGATTAAAAAAAATTTTACCTTCGATCATAAGCTTTAATCAATCTGGATTTATGAAAAACAGATACATTGGGGGAAAACGTTAGACTTATTTTTGAAGTTATTGAACTATTAAAAGAAAGAAATAAACCAGGTTTGTTATTTTTTGCTGATTTTGAAAAGGCATTTGATAGTCTTAGCCACAATTTTATTATATCTGCATTGAGAAAATTTAATTTTGGAAATGATTTAATTCAGTGGGTGAAACTCTTTTACACGAATATTACTAGTATAATAGTCAATAACGGCCATTTTTCAGAAACTTTTAATATAGAGAGAGGTGTGAGACAAGGATGTCCATTATCATCGTCCTTATTTATTATATGTCTTGAAATATTGTCGAATTACATAGAAAATGATCGCGATATCAAGGGAATATATATTGAAGGAAAAGAAATTAAACAAACTTTTTTTGCTGATGATGCATCTTTTATAAATGATGGTACACAAATGTCTTTTGAACGACTCGTCTATGTCTTAAAAAATTTTAGTCTTATATCAGGTCTTAATCTGAATACTAGAAAATCAACAATATTAAGAATTGGATCACTTCGTAATACAAATACAATTTATTGTAAAAAAACAATTTTAAATGGTCATCAGAATCAGCAAAAAACATTAGGAGTTACTTTTTCAACAGATAACACAAATATATTAAAAACTAACCTTGAACCAAAACTTGAGGATTTCTACAACTGCTTGAAACAATGGCAACATAGAAAATTAACTTTGATGGGTAAGGTAACTGTTATCAAGACATTTGCACTACCAAAAATAATATATCCTTTTGCGGTGTTAGAAAACCCGCCAGAGTCAAAAATCAAGGAAATTGAAAATGCAATATTTCATTTCATTTGGGAAGGAAAACAGACAAAATTAAACGAAATGTTATAAAGCAAAATTTTGAGAATGGGGGACTTAAACTTACAGACATATCATATTTTTTAAAATCGTTAAAAGCAAGTTGGATCAAAAGATACTTAGATAAAGAAAATCATAGCTTATGGAAATTATTTGTTAAGAATAAATTATTAAAATATGGAAATGAACTTATTTTTGAATGTAACATTTCAAAACAAGATGCTAATAATCTATTTCCACACAAAAGTTTTATAAATAATATGCTAAATGCATGGATTGAAATAAAAAGTACAGACTTAACAAAAAATATCTCTTATAAAGACATTATTTTGGAATAACTCAGATATAAAAATAGATGGTAAACTTGTATTTTATGAAAACTGGTTTATTAAAGGAATTAAATTCGTACAACACTTATTTGATTACAGAACAGGAAAGTTTTATAATTTCGAAGAATTTAAATATTTGTATGACATTAATAATACAGATTTCTTAAAGTATTATATGCTTATTGGAAATATATCTGACACTCTTATCAACAAGTTAAAAAAATGCTGAAATTAACACTGTTTCCTCGCAACCTTTTATACAAAATGTTATACAATCCAAATCTGTGAATAAACTTTTATATGATTTGCAAATGAAAAACGGAAAATGTCAAGGGAAAAAAAGTAATGAAACTAAATGGGAAGAAAATATACAAAAGCATATTGACTGGAAAAAGATATATCAACTGCCTTATAAGAGCACATTAAATGTCACATTAAGAAATTTCCAGTATAAATTCCTCCATAGAATTATACCGACTAATACTTTTCTCTTCAAATGCAAACTGTCTGACACAAATTTGTGCGATTTTTGTCATAATAGCATTGAAAATATTGACCACCTCTTCTGGGAATGTACGAAAATACAAACTATTTTGTCAATGCTACACACATGGCTAAACTCAATTGGAATTATGTTTAATCTTTCGAAAGAAATATTATTCTTTGGAGAACTTAAAATTAATCTGCATAGTAACATGATTAATTTCATTCTCATTCTAATGAAATATTACATTTTTTAAGACAAAATATCAAAAATATACACCAAGTTTTGAAATATTTAGAAAAATGTTATACAGTAGAATACAAATAGAAGAACAAATTGCTTTATCTAAAGATAAATTGGAAGCGCATAAGACAAAATGGAATATCCTCTGTAATATAAGAATTGTGGATTAAATCAATTGTAAAACAATGCAAAAACCATATCTATAAAAAAAAACTAATAAGATTTGTATAAATCACTATATAAAAAGGGACAAAAACATTTTTTGTGCATGAGAGAGCGTGTGTGAGTGCCTGTGTATGTATGTGTATATGCGTGTGTGCGTGTGTGCATATGTGTGAGTATGTGTATGTGTATTTGTGTATGTATCTGTGTGAGATTGTTTTGTGTGTATGTTTTACATTACTGTTAGAATTGAATAATTATTATAATGGAATATATTATGTTGAATACATGTAACAACAGTATGTTAACTGGAATGTTTTTTGTAATTCATATATGAAAGAACATAATAAATGAAAAAAAAAAAACGCTTGTTATCATCAAAAAACCACAAAACTGCTGGACCAACAAGCTCAATCCTGTATACCTCCTATAAACTTAGTTGTGGACGGTATAACAAAAATATTTGAATCATAATAGCTTTTTAAGTAACTTTTATACAAATGTATTTGTAGCGGACAATTAATATTATAATAATTGTTACCTTTGTAAAGATTCTGATGATATTTTTACTGATTTCGTCAGGATAGTCTGGGTCGGGGCCATCCTCGGCCAGTAGATATGGTATGATTACAATACTTCCTTTAGTCACAAACATGTCCACAAACCCCTGTAATATACTCATTATTTAATAACAAAATGGGTCAAAGACAGAAAAGGCCGGGTTGCATTTGTATACCAAATATCATGATGCTGTGATGCTACAAAAAAAATTTACCACTGACCATTAATGTCGAAAATTTAACTAAGTCGGTAAACAGGAAGTGGATAAGCAACAGACCTGAAATTAAATCGCACGGTATGGGACCATGTGCCAATGCTGTATGCCAAATATCAAGAGGCTGTGATAATTAGTTGTTGAGAAAACTGTTACGAAAAGTTTTTCCCTGCCCGCCCACCACCCACCAGACATTCACCATACTTTAACCCGGGTTTGCACCAGTGCAACCTGGCCAAAAATAAATACCAATCATAATTATGTAGCTGACAGTTTTAGTGAAGAATTACTGAAATGAGGATAACCATCTTATTTTAGTCAACCTATCACTGAGCTAATGTCATATATATACTTTAATGATATCATAAAGACTTATGTTTTTGATAATTCATAATACTGCACTTTTGTAATGCAGCTTTTCATTGGATAATCATGACATTTATATAGTTTTATACACACGGCTGCTGACAATTTATGCAGAAATCTCTTTTTTTCTCTAAATAAGCTAGTTTGCTGTAATATAGATTTGTTACAAATATTCCTGAAAGGTTATATAATCATATATATACATTTTTTTACAAACAACCATTTATTTAGGGCCATACATTCTGTTAAAAACCTTTTTAACGACTGTTAAATGTATAAAAAAGTTTTAGTGAATAAGAAAAAACATTTCAGTTATATCTTACCGAGTCCACTGGAACCTCAAACATATTGACCACAGTGGATTTGCCAATACTGACATTACTTTTAATCTGTAACTTTTTGCTGGATTTCATGTCTTTCTCGCCGGTAAAAAGTGCTAGAGGGCTCCACGGTACAGTGTCATCTGTTACTATGACAACCTTATAGCAACTCCATTCCTCTACCTGTCTATCCATCTTCTCAGCCACTAAATCAACAAAACAATAACCTCAATAAATTCATGTTAACATCTTTATGCTGAACCCACTTTTTGAACCGCCTTTTTTTTATCACAAGAGCGATCAGTGATCACATGTGCCGCCTCATGATGGCCAATTTCATGTTGGGACAAGTTTTGTGACAGACGGAGAAGTGATCTGAGTAGTGGCGACATAAATTCCTGTAAAGTTAGGATGAAATTGCCCCAGTAGTTTATGAGGAGTAGTGGGGACAAGTTTTTTGACAGACGGACAGACAGACAGACAGACAGTGCACAACTAGACTTGGTACTGATCATTCCTGTAAAGTTTGCATAAAATTGCACCAGTAGTTTATGAGGAGTAGTGCGGACAAGCTTTTGTGTATCTGGCAAGACACAGAAGAAAACACCTTTTATCAAAGGGCAATAACTCGACCAAAAATCATTCAACCGGAAAACCCGTGGAATATGCGCAAGGACTTGAGCTACAGATCAATCCTGTAAAGTTTCATTGAAATTGCATTAGTGGTATAAGAGAAGTAGTCCGGGCAAACTTTAAAAATAAAATTATTAAAGGGCCATAACTCTTACAAAAATCATTGAACCGGAAAATGCTGACAATATGCACAACTAGACTTGGTACTGATCATTCCTGTAATGTTTGGATGAAATTGCACCAGTAGTTTATGAGGAGTAGTCCGGACAAGTTTTGTGACGGACGGACAGACAGACGGACAGACAGACGTCGGAGAAGTGATCCCTTTATGTCGCCACTACTCCGTAGAGGCGACACAAAAATGACTGTAAAATACAAATGAATAAGTCAGGAGGTGGGGACTGCGACAGGGTATGAGTGTAAACAAAATCTGTCTGTAAGACAGTTTGCTTGATAATTGTCAGCGCTTGACAGTAAGCAAAGGGGCATAACTCTGTAGTAATGTAACTCTGACTTACTGCTGACTGATCATCATCTTCACTGGTTAATGCTCTTCAGTCAGAACATATGTTTGAAATTTTCCTTAAAAATAATGAATGGTCCTAACCATTAATTAAAGATTGACAGGCCAATTTAAGTTATTTAGCATGGTAGAGGTTTTAATGAACTCATTAATGTTTCAACTTACTTGTCTTACTTTTAGCCTGGTATAACGTCTCTGTTGGGGAGACCAATGGGCAGCCATTAATCTTAATACTGCCCTGGTACCCATGTGGTATCAATCCAACACTGGTTCCCGATAAATTCACCTGAACCAAGGTTTTCTGCCACTTTGAGATAATATTCAGTAATGATTCTTCTGTCAATTTTTTCAATCCACAAAGTTCAACCTGTATCACCCATTATAAACAAACATCTGTTACAATAAATAAACATAAAGTTCCAGTTAAATCCCTTAAAATTCAGAAAGCTTCTTAAAAATTAAAATATTTTTTAATTTTATACGGGAAAAATTTAACTGACAAATTTTAAATAAATGAATTTTTTAAAAATTCTGGAAAGATCCCCAAAATAATGAAATTTTTGGTAAAAAAGGGGGTGGGGCAATTAAGAAACCCCCTTTGGGGACGGGAAATGAAAAATCATTTTAAAATGCCTAAAGGGTTAAAAATGTGAACTATAACTTTTCCCAATTTTAACCGGGAAAAAATAATTCCTGTGAAGTTAAGTTGAAATACAGTCATTGGTTTTTGTAACATTGGTTTTTTTAAAAAAAATTTTTAAACTTTTTAGAAGGGGAAACCATCTTTAAATTTTTTTAAAACAGTGTGAAAATTTTGTGTTTAGCAAGCTGAGCAAAATAGGTAGTAAAAAAATGCAAATCCTGATAAATTGTTTTTCAAAAAAATAAAAGAAAATATAACAAAATTGTGAGCAAAACCCATAACAGAGTCATTGTATACATAATCCAAATTAGTAGGAAACCTCACTGATTCTTTATATAGTCAAACATAAAATCTTTGTATTTACTGTTTACTAAATATCTTTGTACTAGAAATAAAATAACAGCTTTTCATTTATAGGACTATAAGGGCTAATGACATAATGTTATTAGCGGTTCATTGATTTTAAAACAAAATGACTGTAAAAAAAAGTTTTAAAGAAAAAACACATAATAATGTTTTCAAAACAAGAGGGCCATGATGGCCCTGAGTCGCTCACCAGAAACAACTGCTTTTCAGTGTTGGAAATGTCAATATATTCTAATATTAAATTTGAGCATAGAATATGTTTAAACAATAATTTGAAGAAATGCCATGACCTGGGGTATTTAAGCTTTAGCTTAAACGGGGCTAATCAAATTAATATGAGCAAACTTGATAAAAGACTACTTAAGAATGCTACAAAGTTTGGTGATCATCTATCAATTATTTCAGTAGGAAATGATGTTCAAGGCTTTTTCTATTTTTCTATTTTTAGCTTTAGTGGCCTCTAAAAGGGGCTAATCAAATTAATATGAGCAAACTTGATAAAAAAAGAGTACCCAAGAATGCTACAGACAAAGTTTGGTGATCATCCATCAATTGGTTCTGAAGTAGAAGATGTTTAAAGGTTTTTCTATTTTTAGCTTTAGCGGCCCCTAAAAGGGGCCAATCAAATAAATATGAGCAAACTTGATGAAAGATTACCCAACAATGCTTCAGACAAAGTGTGGTGATAATAAAGAAATAGACATTTAAAGGTATTTCTATTTTAACTTGATAAAAAAAGAGTACCCAAGAATGCTACAGACAAAGTTTGGTGATCATCCATCAATTGGTTCTGAAGTAGAAGATGTTTAAAGGTTTTTCTATTTTTAGTTTAAGCGGCCCCTAAAAGGGGCCAATCAAATTCATATGAGCAAACTTGATAAAAGACCACCCAAAAAAGAAGGCTTCAGACAAAGATTGGTGATCATCCATCAATTAGTTCTCAAGTAATAGACATTTAACGGTATTTCTATTTTTAGCTATAGAGATCCCTAAAAGGGGCTAATCAAATGAATATGAGCAAACTTGATAAAAGACTATCTAATAATGCTACAGACAAAGTTTGGTGATCATCCATCAATTAGTTCTGTAGGAGAAGATGTTTAAAGGTTTTTCTATTTTTAGCCCTTGAGACCCCTAAAAGGGGCCAATCAAAATAATATTAGCAAACTTGATAAAAGACTACCCAAGAAAGCTACAGACAAAGTTTGGTGATCATCCATCAATTAGTTCTCTAGAAATAGACATTTAAAGGTATTTCTATTTTTAGCTTTAGCGGCCCCTAAAAGGGGCCAATCAAATTAATATGAGCAAACTTGATAAAACACTACCCAAGAATGCTACAGACAAAGTTTGGTGATCATCCATCAATTAGTTCTGTAGGAGAAGATGTTTAAAGGTTTTTCTATTTTTAGTCCTAGAGACCCCTAAAAGGGGCCAATCAAAATAATATTAGCAAACTTGATAAAAGACTACCTAAGAATGCTACAGATAAAGTTTGGTGATCATCCATCAATTAGTTCTCAGGGCTCACGCTGTCGGTCGCCATAGTCGCCATTTGCGATTATTTTATAAGATTGGCGATTTTTTTTGCATTTTGGCTACAAAATCTGGCGATTATTTTTTACTTCCAACAGTGTTTATATAAGGTGTAAAAATCGATAATGAATGCAGTAGACCCAATTAACACCAGCGGGGTGCATTTAATCGAGTGTCAACTTTTTACCGGTCACGTGCTGCTAACTATATTGCCCGAGGTGATAAAATGCATGCGAGATGTATAATTGTATAAGTACTTAAAAGATATTGTCCAGCATTTATAATAGCCATCAAATATCCGTCAATTAGCCACAAAAATCGTATTAAAATTGATAAACTGGATATTGACTTACCCAAAATTTACCGTGAATTGCAGTAATTGCAAATTTTGATTTTTTTTTTTGTTTTAAGCTACTTGACTAAATCGCAAGTGGAAAACAATGGTAAAATATTTAAAAAGTATTAACTTCCAAACTACTATTTGCACAACAAAAAAATTGTGAATATTTCTTCAGAAAAACAGGAAAAAAATCCGAATTGTCACATATTTTCGCGACACCACCGGTAATTTTGATATTTATTTAAAGGTGAAATAAGCTTTGTTCTGTTTAAAAATCATTACTACTATGGCAGAAATTTGTATTACATTGGTGATGATGATATTTTTTCAGTAAATTATTCAGAAAAAAGGCTGCATTCTGTGAATGAGTTTACAAAACTTGTGTTATTTCTATAGGCTAATATGATCTACTCCAGTTCTGTGTGAAATGTGGAAATTGACAGTGGTTATAGCTGACAAAATTTGATTAGAACAAACAAAAAAGTTGTCTGATAACAGCATTATGTAAAGTTATAATGAATATTTAATATTATTGTTATACAGTAATTATACTAATTATAACGTTTTTATTCTGTTCTATAATAACAATTAAAGTTGTGGTTCTATTTAAAAAAGGTAGTTATCAATATACACAAATGTATCAGTTTATTTGAGAATCCTTATAAGACTGAAAGATATAAATGTAATGTTTATTTAATCAACTGCGTATGTTGTAAATCGCTAATTCGTGAATAGTCCGCTGAACTTTTGGCTATTATTTTTTTAAGTTGAAATTATTGGCTATTATTTTATTTGAGCCAGTGTGAGCCCTGGTTCTGTAGAAATAGACGTTTAAAGGTTTTTCTATTTTTAGCTTTTGTGGCCCCTAAAAGGGGCCAATCAAATTCATATGAGCAAATTTGATAAAAGACTACCCAAGAATGCTACAGACAAAGTTTGGTGATCATCCATCCATCAGTTCTGTAGGAGAAGATGTTTAAAGGTTTTTTATTTTTTAGCCCTTGAGACCCCTAAAAGGGGCCAATCAAATTAGTTTGAGCAAAATTGATAAAAGACTACCCAAGAATGCTACAGACAAAGTTTGGTGATCATCCATCCATTAGTTCTGTAGAAGAAGATGTTAAAGGTTTTTCTATTTTTAGCTCTGCTGACCCCTAAAAGGGGCCAATTGGAATGACATGAGCAAATTCAAGTGTGACTGTCACAAGGATGGTACAGACCAAATTTGAATTAAATCTGTCCAGTAGTTTCAGAGAAGAAGACGATTGTTGACGCATGACGACGGACGACCCCCTTTGATACTAATAGCTCACCCTGAGCCTTCGGCTCTGGTGAGCTAAAAAATGTATCAAAAATTAACTGAACAAAAAGTTGCAAGCTGCATTAAGCTCCTGTGGGTTAAAACTTTTAATGCAAGTAAAACATTGCTAGTGCCATTTTTTTTATTTTTTTTTTATTTATTTATTTTTTTTGTGTGTATTAATTTCTTGATACAATGAGCCACTACACATGTACTGTATTTGGGATTCTTTATTATGCATACTTTTTCTGACTTCTCTCAATGTTTTAAAGAAATTATAAAAAAAGAAACAAACAAAAAACTTAGCGTTTATTAATTGCATGTTTCCGAGAGTTAAATATTACTACATGTATGATAATTACCACTTAGAGAGATGCGTTGAAGTTTTGGCATATTTATCTTTTTCTGTAAAACCATATACCAGAACATATCGGTTAGTTGATCGGCACCACTGAAGTTCAACACTGTAACTGCTGCAGCTTGTTCACTTTCAGTTCGCATATAATCCTGTAAAACAGAATAATTTACACACATATAATATATCGCTCAAATACTGATAGAGGAAAGTATTTTTCAGTTTTGAAAATTGCTCGGTTTCTTGTATGAAATTACTCATGTACATGTATATACAATGTACATTTGTATATATATTCATGTATACAATGTGAATTTGTACATGATTAATATATTTATACAAGTTATACAAATCCAGAATGATCAGAGAGAAGACTGGGCCTGAAAATGGCCACTTTAACCAGGTGATCTCTGTAATCAAGTTGCAATTATTATCTTATACAATGGTAAGAAAGTGCAACTTCCCAGCATTTCTAGTGGAGGAAGAGTCCTCAGGTACATGATTGTACCTGATAAAAACCATCAATTTAATACTATAAGCTAGCTAAAATACCTCTGACACAAAAAGCTTGCAAACCAGAAGTGGTAATATACGAAGTTTATACAAACTGCTGGGACTTTTCAATTACTTTTACATGACACAAGTAATAATTTTCCATAATATCAATAGAAATTGGTGTGTTGTGTTTCTTGCTCAAGTGATAATGATTTAAAAGACAAGGCTCATGCTTTTATTGCTTTGCTCTGAAGCTTAATACTGGAAACATGTTTGCACAATACAAAAATATGCATAAATCTACTGTAAGTTTTACCATTATGATATCTGATTAATCAATAAGCATATGGCACATTAGGACAGGGCTATGCATTTTTTTTATTTCAGCGGCTCAAGCTAAAGTCCCTGTACTATTCATGATGTGCTCCAGTTAGAGTTAGATTGACAAACCTTTATTGCTCATCCTTTACACTTCAGAGGTTACACAACAAAATAGAAAAAGTGATGATAATAAGAACAAGAGCGATCAGTAATCACATGTGTCGCCTCATAATGGCCAATTTCATGTTGGGACAAATTTTGTGACAGACGGACAGACAGACGGACAGTGCACAACTAGACTTGGTACTGATCATTCCTGTAAAGTTTGGATAAAATTGCACCATAAGTTTATGAGGAGTAGTCCGGACAAGCTTTTGTGTATCTGGCAACACAAAGAAAAAAACACCTTTTTATCAAAGGGCCATAACTCGGCCAAAAATCATTCAACCGGAAAACCCGTGCAATATGCGCAAGGACTTGAGCTACAGATCAATCCTGTAAAGTTTCATTGAAATTGCATTAGTGGTATAAGAGAAGTAGTCCGGACAAACTTTAAAATTAAAAATTATTAAAGGGCCATAACTCTGACAAAAATCATTGAACCGGAAAATGCTGACAATATGCACAACTAGACTTGGTACTGATCATTCCTGTAAAGTTTGGATGAAATTGCACCAGTAGTTTATGAGGAGTAGTCCGGACAAGCTTTTGTGTATCTGGCAACACAAAGAAAAAAACACCTTTTTGTCAAAGGGCCATAACTCGGCCAAAAATCATTCAACCGGAAAACCCGTGCAATATGCGCAAGGACTTGAGCTACAGATCAATCCTGTGAAGTTTCATTGAAATTGCATTAGTGGTATAAGAGAAGTAGTCCGGACAAACTTTAAAATTAAAAATTATTAAAGGGCCATAACTCTGACAAAAATCATTGAACCGGAAAATGCTGACAATATGCACAACTAGACTTGGTACTGATCATTCCTGTAAAGTTTGGATGAAATTGCACCAGTAGTTTATGAGCAGTAGTCCGGACAAGTTTAGTAACGGACGGACGGACAGACGGACAGACAGACAGACAGACAGACAGATGACGGAGAAGTGATCCCTATATGTCGCCACTACTCCGTAGAGGCGACACAAAAATTCTGAAACAATGAAATAGTAGATAAAAACCAATCGGTTTCGTCAAAAACATATTTAACTGTTATAGAACTGTTTATAGCTATGAAAATCATGTTCTTTTTTTTTATTTTGATCTTTGACGCTTTTCAAGAACACATTTTAACTTTTCATGCTTAGTTGTTTTCATTGTTTTTCCAATGATAAAATTCTCTTAATCACAATTCCATGATTTTTTAGATACAACACTTTCCATGATTTTTCCAGGTCTTTATGAATAAGTAAAAGATGCTCAATCAGTGACTTTAGCCTAACTCAGTTTTGAAAGGATAATAAAGAAACTTACGAGTGTTGATATAAGAGGTAGAGAACGACGTGAGCTGCCAGCTCCTTCTAGAAGACCCTCTCGGGTTAGTTCAGCTTCAAATAAAAATTAAATCAATCATAACTTTCTATAATACATTCACAGACTGATGATGATATAATTATATAAAAAAATGCTGAATTAAAAAAGAAACAAGCTGTTTTGATTTCTCAAAGGGTATGTTAAAGATACTGCATTGCATTGAATCTACAATGTAAATCTATACTGAAAAAGTGACACTCAAACTTCATTAAAGTCATCCATCTATTAAAATCCCTTTCTGAAAGAGCAACTAGTGGTCCTTTGAGCAGGGGGTTTACAGTATTTGAGCCGCATCACGACAAAACCAACATAATGGTTTGCGACCAGCATGGATTCAGACCAGCCTGCGCATCCGCGCAGTCTGATCAGGATACATGCTGTTTGCTTACAACCCTATTACAAGTAGAGAAACTGATAGCGAACAGCATGGATCCTTATCAGACTGCGCGGATGCACAGACTGGTCTGGATTCATGCTGGTCGCAAACGAACTATGTTGGTTTTGTCATGACGCGGCTCATTTATTCTTCATAAGAACACAGTCTTTAATTGGCAAAATTAAAATGTAAATATTAATTAGGACCAAATACAGTTGACAGAAGTGTATTATGTCAGAAAGTTTGAATTTCAAGCACTTTTCATGCTGCTTTACTACAAATAAAATGTTATAAAAACCTACCTTCTTCAGTGCCGTAATTTTTCAGACTTTCTTTTTGTCTCAGTAGAACTGACGGTGATAGAATATTACTGAGTGTATTAATATTTCTTGGACCAGGTAATAATGAATCATCAGCCTGCAAAAACAAACATATAATACATGTTTTAACTTCCTCATAGTCGAATGAAAAATATCTTGTAATAAATGTAATATTTATGTTTCCTTGGCTTAGGCTTTATTTCCCAAGTGAAATATATAAGAAAGATACATATATTTAAAAAGTAATTAAGACTTATAATTATGCACTTGCCACTGAGGTTTTTTATGTGACATGTTCGGAAATAATTTTTCCGGATTTATGTTCCATTTAATGAATGTTATTGTATACATAAATAACATGTGAACAATTTAGTTTTAGATCATTCGCTCACTTAGTTTGTACAGAATAATTATTCTCATTATGAAAAATAGTCCAGAATTGGAAAGCGTTGCAATGCCTTTCACTCAAATTGGTCTAAGAATAGCACAAAAATATGATTTTCAATTTATTTTGGGGTAATTTTCTTATATCTATTGCATATCTTTCTGTTTTTAAGTGCCCCAGCTGATCTATGATGGAAACTCAAATTTTATGTTTTCAGGCTGTTGGACGTCAATGGAATTCCTTTAAAAGATAAACTTCTTATATATTGCTTCTCCTCGAATTTTACAACTGTAATGTATTATGAAAAAACATAGATACTCAAAATGCACATGAAACAGAGTAAGTCTTATATGAAATAAAAAACTTGCAAAAATTTATTGAGGTTAAAAAAGGCAACTTACATATTGTTTTTCCTCAATGATACCTTTAGCTTTCTTTGATGTCATTTTTGTGCTCGTCAATTCAAGTGGAGGAGAGGCAGGGGGTGGTGGTGGGGGAGGTGGGGGAACTGGGGGGCCACCAGGACCACCGGTACTCTTCCGTGCTGTTTGCTTTGTTCTTGCCATGACCTACAAAGTTCAGCACATTGGAAAACTCTTAATTGTCCTGTAAAGAAAATCATTCTGATGTATGAAAATTTATGATAATTACATACATGTGAACTCTCCTACTTTTTGCGGGAGACTCCCACTTTCTGCAGCCATATTTTCAAAGCTTTTTCCTAAAATAAGGGGTATTTTCACAAATTAAAGAAATCTCCCTCCTTTTGGTATCAGAACTTCCTTCTTTGTTTATTGCAAATTCTAAAATCTCCCTCCTTTTGAAGAAAATCTCCCACTTGATCATCAAAAAAAGTTCATGTGTATGTACGAGGGATGATAAAAAATTAACCGGACTTTGTAAATGATTCTTAACCTGTTAAATGAATTTACATAACAATACACGGAAAATAAATCGGAATATATCCCCTAAATGATACAAAAAATACCAACAAGAAATATTAACAAAGAAAAAAGTTATGCTGTTATTGGCATGCACATATAAAGCAATGCAGCGCACGGTACAACTTTAAAATTGACGTTAACGACGTCACAAGCGTATTGTCCTTAACGGAGCAGATTTTTACTGATTCACGGAGTAGGCCAATATGTGGTAAAGTCATGTTATTGATGCGGCGGATATATTTCTGTACAAGTGGGTATCATATTGTATTGTAAAAGAATGAATGGTGATAAAGAGCTCCTGTAATGACGCAAACTTCCGTTAATTCCTTCTGTAACTTGATTGTTGAAAAAATCGCACATTACAATTAACTATATTTTGTATTACAAATAATGTAAAATAATGTTGCTGAATGATAATGTTTTATACATACAAAAAAAATAACAGAATAATACAACTATGATCAAAATTGTCATTATTTTAAAATAAATAAAACGCATAGCCAATTTGAACAGTGACTGTTAAATTATTGACACAATTTCTCCATAAGACTACTGCATAAAATAAGAAAATAATTGATACAATTGTAAACCAAGAATACAATACGTGTAATTAGTGCATTAACTATTGTCATTTTAAAATCCTCAGAGTTGACTGCACTGTCCCGTAGTTACTGTCGAACATCGTTGACAATGTCCGCAGTCAATCGACTGTCATTTTTCCACGTCTTGGCGATTGACGTCACCAACTTCCTTGAAAATGTCTTTTTTTTGTCTCTCCCTTACTTGTTTTCTATTTCTCTATTATCCTTTCTTAATCCTTTAAGCTAATCAAAAAATATGCTGTGGCTTTCTGGAATTTTTCCCTTGATAGCCATAATCTTTTTCTACGTTTTAAACAGTTTCTTGTCTTACATTTGGCAATTTTTCCTATTGATCGATTTTCGAGACATTCCGACGACATAGTTTTAACGCGAGTATTTCATTAACAAAATTGTGACGTTTGAATTGTGATTGTAAATATAAATATGGTTTAAATGAAGTCATTTTTACTGACAACGTCAAAGATATGGTACATGACATTTTGGCGTATTTTGAAATCTAAGTGTGCCATATTGTAAAATACACGCAACATAAAGCGCCTGATGTCAAGGCGAATTTACGCACTGGGCCGGGTGGGCGTTACCATGGTTTTTAAATTTGCTGTTACAGACAAGCTATTTGTGTTATCAGATTAGATATAGCATCAGTTTACAGGTATTGTTTTCCAATTAAGTGTGATATATAACAATAAGTGATAGGATGAAAATTCTTCAATTGCCAGTCACAGTCCGGTTTATTTTTGATCATCCCTCGTAATTATAGCATCATTAGAAATGAGCTGTGCTAATGTGACTACATGTATACATACACATCATTGTACCTGCCCTAATATTAGTCAAATAGTGAAATACCAAAACCACACAAATGCTTGTAATTTCAAACAGCAATTCAGCAGAATTTAATGAAAATGTCTATAAGTGACAAGTGTGTAAGTATGCAAGTTATCAGTGTTGGTCCTGCTTAAACAACTTTGGCAGCAGTAGGTTAAACATTGAAGGAATAAAATATTCTATAAAGTAATCTTTTGTTTAATACACAGAAAAATATTACCCTTACAGACATTATATCAGTAAACTAATCAAAGAAAACATCGTAACTTTAAACAGAATGATGATTTTTTTCTATTTGAAATGAAATACTGACCCTCGACCTCTGAAGGATCTTATAAAGTGTTCTTTTATATTCTCAAGGAATTTGATTGATTGCTAAGACTTATTATAGTCGCTATGTTATGATTTTATTCTACAAATCAGTTCAAATAATTTAAGTGCCACAGCCACACAGGCCTTTAGTAACACTTAAATTAGTGTTAAGAGGTGTTTTAAAAGGAGATTTCTGTATCAAATGATTTAGTAAAAGAATGTTATTTAGTATGATTCAAAATTAAAATTTTGACATTCAAAACATGAAACAAATAAATTGCTAATTCAGGCCATTTTAGACGGTCTTACAATTACATGTAGATATTAAAACAACCAAAAAAGCTTTCCATGTTTTTCTATGAAAAAATAATAAAATTTGGCAGTGAATGCAACGGAATTGGCTCACAGTGACACCCTACAACTATGTGATTAAAATTTTTTCCCTATGCTGGTTTCTTAATTGGGTTTTTTTAATACATTCATAATTCCCTGCGGTGACAGTGTCCTCATATAATGCCACAGGTGTGAACATAACAAAACTGACCAAAATGTTATTGTCTCAATCATTGACTAAAACTTGATCGATCGATCGATTCATCCATGTCAAACCCCTTGCGGGGAGGTAGACATGACTCGAGACTAGTCACGTCATGTGAGGATTACCTGGATTTCTTACCAGTACACCTCAAGTTAGGTTGGAAACACTAAAAGTGTCTCTGAAAAATCCCAAGGGTGTTACCCAGGATAGAACCCAGGACCTCAGGAGTGGCAGCCAGTGGTCTATCCAACTGAGCTATCACGCCAGTAAATAGTTAAGAATATTAATATGTGTACTGACTTAAGCATAATTAAGCAAATACTCATCTGCAGCCTAGTGAGTTAGAAAAGGTGTTCATGAACAACCTACACATGTAGCTGTCACTCAGGATTGTCATGATTTCCCCCCTTTTGTGTGTGTGGGGGGTATTTGTGGTTTATGATACCCAACCTGAATCACTATTACTGACTTTAAAGACTCACCCACAGACATGCACTTGAGGGGGTACGTTACGATACCGAAATCAACTTGATTTCGGTAAAGTTACCGAAATCAACTTTTCATTACCGAAATCAACTCGTAAAAACCAACCTAGTTAAAATATTGCTATTATTTCTTCATTATGTGATGAAAAATAGTGAAATAGACTTTCAATTAAAAAAATCTATTGAGAATATTTTATTTTAATGATGTTATTAACAAAAATGTAATTATTGAGTTACTTCCCTTTATTCTAAACAAACCCGTTATGTGTTTAGCATTACCGAAATCAACTCGTAAAAACCAACCTAGTTAAAATATTGCTATTATTTCTTCATTATTTGATGAAAAATAGTGAAATAGACTTTCAGTTAAAAAATCTATTGAAAATATTTTATTTTAATGATGTTATTAACAAAAGTTACTAGCCTTTGTTCTAAACAACCCGTTATGTGTTTAGCATTACCGAAATCAGCGGTGAAGTTTAAATTATGTATATAATTAGTAGATAGTAGATTAGATAACTCTAGTAGAGCTCTATTTTATAGGCATATTTCTGTTTTTAAGTTTCAACCATATCTAAATGTTGAACGGTTTTGTAAAGATCTCACTAGGTTAAGAGTATCATCTCATAGATTGCACGTACATAGACTCAGGTAGATGGACTAAAACAAATAGTACACCTTTAAATGATAGAAAATGTTTTTCATGTAATGTCTTAGAAGACGAATACCATTTCATATTAGAATGCAATGTATATAATGTATATAATGATTTAAGAAAAAGTCTGATACCGCCATATTAGCATGTTATATATCTGCACGTGATTGTCGTGCGTAACAATTTTCGAAATAAAATCGTATTTTTAAAAAGCTATGATCGGACTATGATGGAAAAATAAAATACTCTGTAATATGAGTTAAAGATAATTATAAATTTTGTACATGTTTATGTTTTATGAAGAAAAAACATCCAACTTCAACCGGAAGTTTATGATTTTCTATTATAAATTTGAATACAGATATATAATTCGACTGCTCTAAAAATGTTCCATTAAAATTGTTTAATGTATCAGGCAGTAAAATTGGAAATTGGAAAGTTTGTGTCTTTCTTTTATTGAACAGTTAAACTATATATTAACAAATCACTAACATATATTATGGGGACTCTTTATTATAATATTTTTATATTTTAGTCATTTATTCAAATGTTTAATACGAAATAAACAGATGGTTCATTATAATCTTTTATCTTTAACATACATTGTATGTCAACTGTACCTCCTGTCTTAATTACTTCACACCTTACTTAATACAGTAATACACAGCATGTCATATCGTACAAGTTACAACATTTCATAATTGAAATTTGTCAGTATTTATAAAGTGTTCCATTTTTTTTTCATCATATAAATATATACCAGCCATTCCATAAATTTATGCTGTTTACAGATATGAAATTTAAAATGATTTTAAATCGATCAACATAAAATCATGACTTAACACTTTTTCAATAAGTAGAATATGTAGTTAAGTATCCGGGACATCAAAAAAATGCATACATTTTTGGAACAACTGATATGCAATTTGGTAATTATAATATAATAATAATGTCTCATATACCGAAATGTTTTCTACGGAAACGTTTAGCGACCACCCCTACAAATTAGTTAAAACAGGTCTTTTGTCAATTTATATTATATATAGGGATGGCCGTTATACGTCATTTTATATTAAACTGTAATGTATTTTTTGTCTTTATGGAGACAAGCAGCTTTAATTTCATGTAAAATAATTATGTCTAATTATGTTGTTTGGATACTTTAAAGTTTCCATGCGCCGATGTATATTAAAGAATTGCGGTTAACGAGTATGTTAATTATGTCAACTAACACCTCCATTGTCCGAGCACGTGTATGCTTGCTCCTTATTATTAAAGGTGTTATGATGAATGGCTACCGCTACGTCTTTTTATTTTAATCAAAACATAATCATTGGATTTAAATTAAATACTGTGATAATTTCCAATCAACTTTTTTAATAGTGATCTAAATTAGGCGGATAACTTCAAACACAGTTTTGTTTAATCTTGTATTTTGAAATCATTAAGAAACATCAAAGAGATGATACGCTGCAATGTTATCTGACTAAACATTGAAAATAAGCGATATATGAATTCAAAGTTTAAAACTCACTCAAATACCTTTTTCATAGACTTCTGAAATTCATGCAAGTATTTTAGGGGTTGTTCTCATCTTTGAAATGAAATCTGATTTGATTTCGGTAATGCAACACATTAATTACAAGGGAAGTAATCATGATATAATATACATATCCGTCTATAACATCATCATTTTTTATAATTAAATATTATTTTCCTTTGTTTATGGTTCAGTTTGAATGATTTTATATTAATTAATTAAACAAGATCTATGAACATGTTTATTTCAACTTTTACAAGCCGATTTCGGTATGGTAACATATATTTCAGTTCGTGACAAATCAGGGAAGTAATCTTGATATATAGGTATTTGTTTCTAATTTCATAATTATTAATTATTTCGAACTGATTTTTGCATGAAAGTCAAACTAAACCTATTGTAATAGATTATAATGAAAAAATTATAATATAACAGTTAATTGTGATTTTACAAGTCGATTTCGGTATTGTAACATATATTTCGGTTCGTGACAAATCAGGGAATAATCTTGATATTTAGTTATTTGTTTCTAATATCATTATTAATGATTATTTCGAACTGATTTTTTGCATTAAAGTCAAACTTAACCTATTGTAATATATTATTATGAAAAAAATATAATAAAACGCTTAATTGTGATTTTATAAGTTGATTTCGGTAATGAAAAGTTGATTTCGGTAACTTTACCGAAATCAAGTTGATTTCGGTATCGTAACGTACCGCACTTGAGGTGTTGAGCTTAAAATGCGTTAAAATCCAAATAAAATGTATATTCGTCAATCCTAGACTTGTCATATATTTGTGCCGGGATTGACAAATATATAATTTATTTGGATTTTAAAACATTTTGAGCTCCACGTCCCAAGTGTCTGTGCCAGTGGGCTCACCTGCATTATCATGAAGCTTGTCATGGAAAAATATTTCTGGTATGGAAAGAGATTTATACATACTTTATTTGTAATTGACCATCATTTCTTTATCTACGGAAAAGTAATCATCAAATACACTGAAACATCGTATTCATTATTGATATTTGCAAGTTGCCATGTTCTGGTTTCCTGACGCATTTTGGTTCTCGGCTATTGTAAAAGCCCGAGATGTTCCAAATCATCCCGAAGGACAGGAGTAAATTATTGGCGCCGCTCTAATATTTTTTGGAGAAAGCCGACTTTCTTTACCATATTGAATATCATTGGTATAAAATTAAGAATAAAACTAATAATTATAGGTATGAAAAACAATGGGCCTAAAATAGATCAAGTAGATTTCTAAATGTTGCTATTAAAAAAACGCCCTAAGCTGCTAATGAATAGCTGGCGATCGGTACCACTAAAATATGCAACGGAGATTTTTTGGCGCAACGGACGCAACGGGCGCAACGGAGTGCAAAATTTAAAATGTGGCAATAAAATACGATTAGCAATGCATTTTTTAAATTTATATTAGTATGTGGTGAATAAAATAATGTTTTGAATTAATAGAAATCATCTAAAAACAATATTTTCTATATTATTTTGAGAACCAAGTGTCACGGCGGCATCTTTTATGACAAATTTCCATCAGAAGAAGCGGGTTGGTAATTAATTTTTTTTTAACAAAGGGTTATATATCAAAAGACCCGAAAACATATATATGTCATATTTGTTCCTATCTTAATTCTTCTTCTTTAAGAATTCAAAATGGCTAGATATCCTTGTTATGTGTGTTCCAAGAATTGTTCGGATAAATGTATCTTCTGTGAGGTATAGATTGTCATATTTTTTTATTACATTCATTAGAAGATAAATGAAATAAATGAAATCCAGAAATGTGTTTATTTTTATTGATATGAAAATTACAGGTTTATGTTACAATATGATTTAATCACAACGTTTTTTTTAATGCATTCAGCACACAGTACTTAAATAATTTCAGTCCACCTTGTTGTAAACCTGGATACACTTTATCGTCGTCGTAATGTCTATCGAATTTTAGTCTTTTCCCTATCTGAATGAAATCTTCTCTGTAGTATTTTTTCAATTTCGAGTTGACCGAATTTCTCATCTTGTTGAAAATGGACCGATTGAGTCCAGTCCAGTGCGGGAATTTTCCCCGCTCTATAATGCTAGCAACAAATACACGCTGCACACCAGCTTTGTACATTTTGTCTACAATGTCAATTATCTCTAAATACACAGTATGTGGATTACAGTCGGCGATAAATGAATTTCCTCCCAAGTTCAGGAACACATATCTGAAATGAAAATAAAATATATATAAGGATCAGCAACAAAAAATAATAAAAACGCAACCAAATCCCTGTATTTTAAAGACATGATTTTTTTTAAGTATTTTGAACTTTATGTTAATCTTACCGAATATGTCTTATTTAAATAATAACAGTTTTATTTAACAAAATGTATTGAAAGCTGCGTTATGGAATAAGTAAATCTGGTCATTAAAAAAACTGCCAGTATTTTATATGATATTGTATATTCATATTGTGTTCTTTTTTAATTATTATCAATTAAGAGTATGGCTATTTTATTCTTACCTTGGACGATATGCTAGTAATTGTTCAAAAGCATCTTGGAATTTCTTTGTGGTAGACATGCCAGGAACACCAAAGAACTTGCATTGTCTGTTGATTTCTAGTTTGCCATGAGTATATCTTTCTAATCTGGAAATATAACTATCGCCAAATACTGCGTATTTCATTTTTCTGTAACAAGTAACAATTCGGAAAGCGCAAATCATGTACTTAAGGCAGCTGTGAATTGGAAGATATGTGACTTACCAAAATTCATAGAGAGTTGGCAGGAAATAGTAGACAATATGAAAGTAAAGAGAGACTAAGGGCAATAAGAGGGATGGGAAACTTTAAAGTGGCTCGACCATTCGAGCATCATTTAGTCGACGTTTCAACTTGGTCTAGGATGACTTGTGACCAGCAGAAAAATCGGATAAAACGATTTCGAAATAATAAAGGGCGATTTCACGTAAACGAAATCAGGTCCTCAAACGGACAACGAACGGTCATTAAAACCCCATCAGCTGGCAAAAAGCCTAATCAACAAAAACGAAAAAGGGCTGAAAGGTCGAGGACACCGTCTTGTAAACGGCGTGTCCTTTGTGATTAGTTATGTGAACACTGTATATAAAGCGAACAACATATTTCATGTCATGTATATTATGTATATATAATTTCAACTAATGTATTTGTTAAACTAATAATATACTTTGTGCTTATAATGCTATCATACGATATGTTAATGTTTGTGTATATACTTCGTTTTATTTGCATTGCTTAAATTATTCAAATAAATTATGTATTTTCTTTCATGTAAATGAATTATTTTCATCCAAATAAAAAATATTTTTCTCATTAACATATATTACTTAATTCAGCTTTTCATAGTTATGTTTATTTCTAAAGGTTTAAATATATATTGTATATAATGTACAAATTCTTAAGATATCTATACATTCATGCAGAATAATCTCTTCAATTTAACTTAAATAGGTGCAAAATAAATGCAATAGATTTTTTTAAAATATTCATTCATTTCCTTCTATCAAATTTGCCATTTTCTACATAATTTTTTTTTAATTCAATCAGATTATATTTATATAAATTTCTCATAATATCTGACATAATAAGTTAATAATTATTTATTGGTTTGTGTACTGTACATATAATTTCATGTTATGACATAAATAATGTTGAATATATTTCATTGATAAATATGTTGTTTCTTTTCCCTACCTTATATGGTTATGAAAGTTACCAGTTATTGTACATACGGACTTATTAGAACCACACTCTCATGTCCGATCCTTGATAATAACGTACTGTCGAAGAATGGCCGTGAGCATTGGTTGAGAGGAAAATACCTAAACCACTAAGTCACTAATAGTTTTCCCCCAATTGTGGCACTGTATCCATTATTTGATCTACCTGATTTCGTTTATATACCTTGGCTATATAAGGCCCACTGTGTTATTTATATGAAGAAAAAAACTCCGTTGCGCAACGACATTGCGCTAGCTGTAATAAATCTCCGTTGCGCCGTTGATAAGTTCATTTTCACTCGTATAATCTTTCAAAACAATATTTAATTCAAATTCTTTTTTAATTCATATAACAGACTTTTATTACACCACTTCAGTAATTCAGTAAATATCTTTAATGTTTTACTACTTCAAACTACTATTCAAGACAAATGTTGTTTTCTTTAGAAATTCAGTTGCGCCAAAAAACAAATCTCCGTTGCGCAGACAAAATGTCCATTTCGCCGGCGCACAATCCTTTACAACATCAAAATTGCAGCTATTTGATATATGATTAAGGTTTTTATATGATTTTTTTATAGATTTATTTATTCAAATAACATTGGCGTTAATCAATTCCATATATTTGTACATACGCTGTGCCCATTTTCCAAAATTATCTCCGTTGCTCCATGAAATTTCCATTTCGCAAGGCATGTTTAACTCTTCAGTGCAATTAAACATATACAATTCATGAAACATCTTAAAACATACTTACTTAATAGTCTTAAACCATCATTTTTGATGCTAAAATATAGCATATTGACTTTATAAAAAATGCGTTTTGCCGGTTTTTCATAAAAACTTATCTCCGTTGCGCCATGATATTTCCATTTCGCCAGGCATATAACAATTCAGTGCAATTAAACATGTACAATTTTAAAAAAAATATTAAAGCACACATATTTAATAGTGGTAAAAAAAAGTTTTAGACAATTAAATAAAGCATATTGACCTTAAAAAAGGAATTGTGTCAGTTTTTCTAAAAAAATATCTCCGTTGCGCCAAAAAATCTCCATTGCGTATTTTAGTGGTACCCGCTGGCGATAAAGGGGGCGGTATAATGTTCATAAGTGGGCGGTCTTCCCTTAATCATTGTTGTTATTTAGAGATCCTACCTCGCTCAATTATAATAATAATGTGGAAAGTGTGTCGGAATGTCTTATTCTTACGGACGAAAAGATGCATACAGTTAACACAAACCATTGGTATAATCATTCAGGAAACTACTTTATATACCCATTCATAATTTGTGTTATATTTCCTGTAAGGTGATAGCGATTTGAAATATGTTTTCGCGAGTTAAGACCCATTCTCACATAGAATTGCCAATATGTGTCGCCAACCTTTAAAGGTCCTAACACAAGTTGAAATAAGTGTGTCTGTAAAAAGCATTTCCTTTCCGATAGAAAGGTCAATTTTAGATAAGAAAAATCATTTTTTAAAGTGATTATGAAAACTTTCACGAAAAATGCGATTTCTGGAATAGCCCTAGGATCCGCATTTTCCTATGTCGCCAAACAATTCTTTTATACTTTTAGGTTGTTTAGATATAGATTGACGAGTTTTTTTAATCAAAAAATGCATTCATTTACAATATTCAATGACCTTATTTAACTACAGTAATAGAAATATTTGTTTTTTCTAGATTTGTGTTTTTCATCTCCATATTATTTCTGTCGCTAAATTGGATATAATTTACGAGTCCAAACTTAAAAACCATATCAGACTTGGGAAATATATTTGTATTTACTACAATTAACATTTTTTTAAATGTCTTATTTGTCATCCAAAATAAATAAAGTAAGTTTAATTCAATGTCTCTTTCTGTAAATATATGAAAAGGGTTGCTTTTGAGTTGATCAAAACGGAAAATAAGCTTTATAATCTACGGGACATTTGATTTCAAGCTGATTGTCTTTTCATTTAATATGACAGAACAGATACTGTCTTCACAAGTTGTAACTGCAATGCTGCATAAGCCTTAGAATGTAAGTTTGTTATATTCATTTTAGAAATATAGTTATGTTGGTGATCTAATAAGCACTTATTCGTAGAATTTGTAATTTACGAGTCCTAATTTACGGGACAAAAACCACCATAAACCCGTTTTTAATCGTGTATTTTATGCACGTTTCGCTATTATTAACCCCTATTTGTCCTTTAATAGACAATCGAAAGTAAACGTCACATGTTCGCCGCCAAATTTTTGAAAAGAAGTTGACTTGCGGAAAAACTTAAACTAGGTAGATATTTGGAACATATGTTCATTTTTGTTTAGCGATTGTGTTATTATATATTAGTACAAAATCATTAGCTAAATCATTATTGATAAATATATGTCGAGATTAGGTGTCAGTAATAAACTCCGGCATTTATTCTGCTTAAAAACATTTCGTCCCGTATATTAGAAAAAAAGTCTCGTAAATTAGAAATAATGAATCCTCGGCCTGACGGGGTAGTTATTTAAAAAAGTACAAAAATAGCAAGTGCAAGACTTATACAAAACTAATGTTGTATGTATTTATGTGATTAAGTAAAACAATATCAGTTTTGAATGTTGTCCTTTTTGAAATAAGTGCGTTTAAAAGGGAACGGAGTTTTACATCTTCACATTTTCATTGTGTATGTACATTTCACACATCACTATTGAGCTAACTGTTTGTTAGATGTGTTTAGATTCGATTTATGCACACTGTAATATCTCTCAACTTTGATTAATTTCTAGTATAATTACAAAAAAAAAATAAATATGTTCTGATATATCCTTTTATGTTTCTGTCCCGTAAATTAGATTTTTTTGTCCAGTGTAAATTAGAAATATGTTTCTACAGTTCCTAAATGTATTTTGAAGAAACTGTGTGAAATTATTTGTAGCGATCACAATAAAAATTTAATTCAAAGGGAATTTGTATTATTTCCATTAAAAATAAAATAAAAATATTAAGTTTAAACCCAGTTTAAAGTACCCTGATAGATATAATTATCTTCCTATTCCAGGATGGCTAAGTCAAAATCAGAACGCATGAAAGAGTACCGTGCCAAAAAATAAAGAGCAACTATTTTGAAAGTGGTTAAAAAAGAGCGGGAACTTGTACCTGAACAAAAGTACAAAATGTATGTTCATTTTTGGACAGATTCAGCGTCTTCACAGTATAGGAATCGGTCAATTTTTGATTTGGTGTGCAATTTCGAACGTATACATGGTTGTAAGACAAGCTGGCACTATTTCGAGAGTGGACATGGAAAAAGCGCGTGTGACGGTGTTGGGTGCACCGCAAAACGAAATGCTGATATAGCTGTTTAACAGTCCAAAGTTGTAATACAAGATGCCCACGATTTTTATGCATGGGCGAAAGCTAACCAGAGCGAAATAGGTTATCAGCTTATTACGCAAGAAGAATACAATGACAAAAGTAAAGAAACTAAGAAAAGACAGCATGAGATAAAACCTATTAAAGGTACAATGTCAGTGCATGCAATTACATCAATTAGGCCCAACCTATTGTTGATGAGAAACATGTAACATGTGCATGTCAAAAATGCTTTAGTGAACAAGGATTTAATTCAGAGTCCAGTTGTAAATGGGACATCATAGCATTAAGGGAAGTCAAACAAAGGAATGATACAAGTAATGTATCTGATACTTCCAATCAAGCATCAGTTGATGATAAGGCAAAAGGAAGTAGTGGTGAAGGTGAATCTAAGGCTATAGATAGTGATGGTGAAAGTAAAGATAATGTTGAAGTGTCTAACTTTGTTGTTGCAGAAAATGATGATAACTGTTATATCGGCCAAGTTCTAGAAGTTGATAAAAATGATGATTCAATGTACATATAAATTTAATGACAGAGTGGTAAAGCTATACAAAGGTTTAAGTGGCCTACAAAGATGGATCGAATTTGGGTTGAAAATAATAATGTTCTGCGTAAGATAAAGGCTCCAAAGGCTACTGGAAAATATGGAATCTTTGTTGTGCCTGATGATATTCTTCAGTTCATGGAGGAAAAAAATGAATTGATGAAATTCGCTCATGCGTAATTTTCTAATTTACGAGACACAGCAATTAACAGCTTTTTACTTAAAATTTTAAATAGAGAGAGATTTAAAAATGTAACAGGTTGACGTTTTCAGATATTGCCAAATTCAATCGGTCATGTGTTACTCGAAATAGCTATTTATATGGCTGAAAGTTTATTGGTGTTTAAGATAAAAGGTTAAAACAGTATGTGTTATTAATTTCAGTCATGAAAGTAAAATATTTGACTAGTTTCTGATCATTGACAAGAAATATTTTAATGTGTGCTTTCATGTAGTAACTGGTTTTAAAGAAGAAACAGATTTTCTATGTTTAGCGTGAACTTAAAACATAATACAAGAATGTAATTTACGAGACATTATTTCCTAATTTACGGGACAAATGATTTTTTGAAGATAAAACATTTCTCGATATGTTTAAAGAACAATACAAAAATTATGTGTTTGACATGAGCGTAAGCAATGAATTTAACCCTTTATTTGAGCGCATATCGCGCATATTTGTTCTATCATTTAATTGTGAAGAAGCAGATACTTCAAATTAAACTTTTTTTCTGAAACGTTTTTCATTTTGTTTTTACTATTTCCAATGCAAATGGTATTATATACTTGAAAGAATGATTGATTCATGAAAGCTAATATCATAACAAATGTATAACATGAATTTTACACATGAACACGACAATGCTGAGCACTGGTTAGTGTCTAAAGAAAGGTATATGCCCCTCTAAATATATCATTATTTGGCATGTGCCATTGTACATTCAAATACATAAATGCAATAATAACAGTAACGTAAAATAAAATCTGATATGGATTACAGTCAGATACAAGCAATACAAGTTGGTGATGAAAACTAAAACATCACTTGTTGTACTTGAAAAAATGTGATATTTATACCCTATTTGGCAATTCTATATAAGAATGGGTCTAAAATAATTTTAGGTCAGACTGCTGAACAAGAGATTTTCTCAAAGGGTCAGAAATTATAGACTATAATTTTTTCTCGTCAATATGTATTATTCTCGTAAGAAATTACTCCAATATCTACCCATAAATTATAGTTTTCATGCTAAAGAGCAGATGTGAGTTAATCTAGAATATAAACCATGGCCTTGAGGTAAAACTTAGCCCTGCCCTGGTGGTCAAGACAAAAGCCTAATTAATGCATCAACTGTTGTTTTAATTTATAGACTAGTGTAGGGCTTTGAAATAGTTTAGTCTTTTTATGCCCCCGAAGGACGGCAAATTTAAACGCAATATCTGTCCGTCCGCACTTCATTTGTGTCTGGTCTGTAACTTTATCATGCATCATTTGAAGGATTTTAAAATAACTTGGCATAAATGTCTACCACATCAAGACGTTGTGTAGCGTCCAAGAATCACGTCCCTACCTCAAAGGTCAAGATCACACTAACATTTTGAAGTTTCACGTTATCACAATAAGAGTTAATAGGTACACACAATCTTTTCCGGAGTGTAACTTTGTCTTGCATCAAAGCATTTTAAAATTACTTGGGACAAATGTCTACCACATCAAGACCATGTGTCGAGGCTAAGGCTCCTGCCCGTCTGGCGTTCCAACTTGCATATTAAGACAAAGGCCACTTCCCAATTAAGTGAGAAAAATCACTGAACAATTGAGTCCAGACTGTAACTTTGTCATGCATTGAAGGATTTTGAAATGACTTGGCACAAATGTCTACCACATCACTATGTTGTGTCACCTCCAAGAACCATGCCCCTCCTTAAAAGGTCAAGGTCACACATTTTGAAGGTTGACGCTATCACAATTACAGATTACAGGCACACACATTCGTGTCTAGACTGTTACTTTGTCATGCATCTAAGGATTTTAGAATAACTGGGCATAAATGTCTACCACATCAGGATGACATGTCGGGTCCAAAACCCATGTCTCTACCTTCAAGGTCAAGGTCACACTTATAATTTGAAGGATGTACACATTCCTGTCTTGACTGTAACTTTGTTGTTTATTAAAGGATTTCTAATTAACTTGGCACAAGTATTTACCATAGTACAATATGTCAGACGTTACAGGCTTGCTTTGCCCAGAAGCAAAAATATCTCAAAGTGATGTCATATTTATAGGACTAGTGTTTACCACATCCAGGCAATGTCACATTTAGCAAGGTCACACTTAGAGGTTGAAGGTACACATTTGTGTGGAAACTGTAGCTTTGTCATGCATGGAAAGATTTTAAAATTACTTGGAACAAAAGTCAAACACATCATCATGTTGATGTGATTTAGTTAATTTCATGGTCAAGGTCACACTCAAAGTTTGAAAGTTTTACATTCTCACAAATAAAGTTTAAAGTAAAACTCATTTATGTCTGGACTGTAAAGTTCTTTTGTATGCTCAGTTTGTTTCATTCAACAGTATTTCAGTCATATAGGCGAAGAATTTTTAAATAACATACATTTGTGTAGCATATACATGTTTATCAACCACATGAAGACGGCATGTCACATTTAAAACCAATGTCCGTACCTCCAAGGTTTTTCTAGTTCAAGTTCGAAGATGGGTCATCTCCGGTCAAAAACTAGGTCACAGGAGCTAAAAATAGAAAAAGCTTGTTAACACTCTAGTGGCTGCAGTTTTGATCCAAATATTCTGGAAATTTGTCAAGAAAGTTGATTTGATGATTTCTAGGTCATGTTCGAAGATGGGTCATCTCCAGTCATAAACAAGGTCACGGGAGTAAAAAAAATGGAAAAATCTTGTTAACTTTCTAGTGGCTGCAGTTTTGATTCAAATATTCTGGAAATTTGTCAGGAAGGTTGTTTTAATGATTTCTAGGTCAAGTTTGAAGATGGGTCATCTCTGGTCAAAAAACTAGGTCACAGAGGCTAAAAATAGAAAAAGCTTGTTAACACTCTAGTGGCTGCAGTTTTGATCCAAATATTCTGGACATTTGTCAGGAAGGTTGTTTTAATGATTTCTAGGTCAAGTTTGAAGATTGGTCATCTCCGGTCAAAAACTAGGTCACAGGAGCTAAAAATAGAAAAAGCTTGTTAAAGGGACTCCACTGAGGTTTTTTACATGACGGGACTGGAAATAATTTTTTGAGATTATTACTCCATTTGATGTAGATCTATACTAAAAACTTATGTGCAAAATTTCAGATCATTAGCTTGCTCCGTTTTTCCAGAATAATTATTATAATAGTGAAAAATGACCCAAAATTGAAAAGCGTTTAAAGCTTTTCACTTAAATCGGACTGAGAATAGCACAAACATATGAATTTTAATGTATTTCTTTTATATTTTTTGGTTATATTTTATTAATCAGGGCCTTTTTACCTTCTATAACAGGGGCCGGTATAGGGCTGCTTCCCCAAAGAAAATTTCTTTAAAATCATGCAGTTTTCCCCAAAAATTGAATTTACATCAAGTTTTTCTTCCCCTTTTTGCAAATATACCTTGTATTTTTTCCCCAAAATTAAGGGGCTGGGCTGCTTCCCCCAAACTGTGAAAAAAAGCCCTGTTAAAAT
>NW_026854835.1:0-16738 GCF_026571515.1 Ruditapes philippinarum | reverse complement strand
CAGATTCAGATAGTTGAATATAATTATATCTGTGTACATGAAAGTATAGAAGAAACACAGGCTAATGCAAATTACTTGATTTCATGTCCGCATATAGCAAAACATTGTAAAAGTGATATGAAACGGCTGTTGTTATCAACAGGAATGAAATATACCCAAACACTTTAAAAGGAACAACACGATCACAAAATGACATAATATCTAAAATATGAATGTAAAAAAGACGTGCAGTTGAACAACATGGAAACAATATCCAGATGCAACTTACCACAAATTGGCGGGGCAGCCTCCCACAAACCATCATTCATACAAACTTGTACATTAACACCGTTTAACGTTGTGCCGACGTTACAGGTATACCTCACTGACGTATGCGTTCCATTTGAACTTAAACTGAACAGTCCAGACGCCGGACTTGTTACTGTTTGACATACATCTTAAAGAAGCCAGTATAGTTTATATTAGTCTAGAACCAGAAGTTTAAAATGTTACTGAACATTTTAAACAGTACATTGCTTTTTGAAAGAAGTATGAAAAAATATGCAGACCATAATGTAGTTTCTTTCTTGTACAATTTATTCAAATACGTACGGAAATAAAATTTTGTATTTTTTAATTAAGAACTATTTTATGAATATGTATACTGATTTTTGGAAGGAATGTCAGGTTATCGTGAGAGCAATGGAAATCGACAAACCTGCATTCTTTGTTAGCGCATTGAGAATAAAAACCTATCAAAGGAAACGTAAGAGACAAAACACTGAAACAGACATAATATCCATTTTATAAAAAAAGGAGATATGCATAGAAATTAGAAAGAGAATATGTCAAAATGTTTGAAAGAACCTTGTAATATCATTAGGTTTAGTGGCAATACTAGATACTTCTAATATAACTTACTACATGTCGGGTCCGTGTTTTCCCAGCCACTACCGTCCGTCTGACAGGTTCTTGCAGACAGTCCATTAAGGGAGTATCCGGTATCACACGAGTATGTAGCTACCGAACCAGTCCCGGATACTGACACATCTCCGTTACTTGGTTGAGCAGGAAAATTACACTCTGTCAAAAGTATACAGATTGGTTTATTCTAATATAATGTAAATCATCAAGCGCTCAAGTTCAATTAAAGACAAGTTCAACCTAAGTTGTTCGGATAATAATTTAATCTGATATTATCTAAAACTAGCACATTTTAATAGGGATCACACGCATGGGTCAAACTTGAATGTCACGAACATTTCAGAAAGTGCATGGACTGACACATAAATTTCTAGTAACCTTGCAACATAAGGAATTTCGTCGGAACTATTTTGTAGATATGGAATTAATAAGAATACTCACTACAAGTCGGAACATCACTGCTCCACGCAACATCAGAACCACACGTAAGAGTAGATTCTCCACTAAGATAATATCCTGTATAAACATGAAAATTTTATGTACACGAGGTCACAAAAATTGCACTGTGTGTATATTATGAACAAAAGGTCGTTGAACACACGAAATATCCCCCTTAATACATGATGTTAGTGACATTTGACCTACTGAGTTTAGTATCAATACAGGTCATCTGTGAATGATGATCAACTTCCCTACCAGGACAAAACATACAGAAGCTATCATCTAAAATGGTCTTACAATTTTGGGCCACGTGATTTTGACCAACTAATCTCAAAATCTATACGGGTCATAAATATATAATATCATATTTCAAAATAATGTGTTTGTTTGATTTTTTCACTATATAAAGGAAATATATCACCAACATGTATATTCATAGAATAACAAATAAATGAATAAAAAGCATGGACGTGCACATGTGTAAACATGAAATAAAACAAATAAATAAAAAAAACACACATCACCATTACACATTGCATTTAAGGCAAGCTTTACGTCATTCATGGTTAGTGTTCATGTCATGTTTGAGGTATATCGTAATCATTGTATTCAAAAATTCGTTCACGTTATATTTTGATACCACAAATGTATCAGATTTATGTTTATTTATATATTGCTCTCCGCGTATAAGGTTTTACTAGTGTATTTTGATGTCGACGTCGTCGGGCGACTTGGCGCCAGAGTATCCGCCTCATGGCAGTACACTGGCTAAATATACGCAAACTCCTCCGATGCAAGCATATCCGGAGTCGTTGTTCTGATAATTACACTTATTTTGGCGTAGATGTTCTCGGCTGAAGATCTTTTTCGTCTGCCCCCTCCTCGCGGCGTTCTACACGACGACGTCTACGTTTCACTTTTGTCGCGTTCCTTTTACATGGCGGTTTCGGTAACTGCACCGTTTTCGGCGGTCAATATGCCGCCATTGTGGTTTAAATCTATTTTTGTTTGTGAACTAGTCTGCTTAGACCTAATTTCTTCTTCTGTTTTGTTAGTTTCCAGTGATGATCGTGATGTTTTTCTCGTCAGTGACTTCGCATTACAAAACGGCTTGGTTTGTTCTAATGATTTTGCAATAAGTAGATTTCCAACTTCTATATCCGTGGACTCATAATTAAAACGGGCCTCATCAACTAAAATAATACATAATAACATAAATAAAGCAGAATCAATACTTATTTATTTATGAGTTTAATATCTTAGATGTCTAATGAAAAGGAAGCAATTTCATACAGAAGTTTCGTTACTACAATACAAAATTGTTCGCTTTTTCTTCAGGAATAAAATATTGGACACAGAGGGGTTTAGAAAAAAAAGGAATTAAGAATGTTTTTAAATAAAACATTCAAAATTGAAATTCATTACCAGACGATTCATTCGGTTCAGATATTGAACATATTCCGCCAAGACAACATAACAAATCAATCAATAATACTTACGAGTGCTTGTCGTTCTATTGTCACTAGAATCAAACACAGTCCCAACGCGCTGACTGACTTTCTTGTATCTCAGGTACCAGCAGATGGACCCGACAATAGAAACTACCAAAATGATAAACACAATGACACAAATAACGACGAACGCTGCTGTTGGTATTGGAAGAACTGTTTGCTCTTGAGATTTACCCGCTCTTGGTGTAGTTATGATAATCAAATCTGTAAAAAGTGAATTTTTATATCAAGCTATGATGATAAGAAAATGGGCATAAAGTCAATGACAAAAGTATGGTAAAATATTATTAACATTTTGGTAATTACAAGTCAATTACACATAAGAGTGCCAATAATCCTTAACTTGCTATTTTTTTCTTAAATGGACTTATCAATCTTCCATATCTGGAACTATCCATTTTTTATTTAGAATATATCTAAATGGAAGTTTGAGACTGGACAGACGACAGAATAGAGCCTAGTTACACTGAACCGTCGTGTAGGCCGTTGACGGAAAGGATTAGGTACATTTGGTGTCGACAGGGTTAAATATGGAAATAAAACACATAAGATCAATGTAATTCATTGTATTTTTGGCAGGTATGCAAACCTCAGATCTAAAAATACTTTATTCTGTAATAAAAGCAGTTTAAAATATGGTTTAAAGATATGGAATTTATCAGAAATAAACAGTTTGGCTTATAGAAATTTACTGAACAACATCCATGACCTTATAAAAAAGGAAATGTTGTTAATTCAAATGAAAGTTTCCTTTTGCAAGGCTTATGCTTTTTCCGTATTGATTGACTTGCAAATGATACAACAAAATGTTTAAAACCACTTGTCCTACACAGTCGATTGTAATAAGTTATGTTGAAAAAATGACAGAAGCTTGTTAGAAGACTGGTTTATACTGGTCCAGAACTTCTGTAAGGTCACTATCCACCAATATGGCTAAAATCGTGTGACAAACCAAACAGAATATATATATATATTTATATACCACATCGAGGCTCTGTTCCATTCCAACCCGTGCCGTCAGATAGACAAAGCCGCTGTTGTGGTCCTACGAGCCTGTAGGAAGGGTCGCACGAGTAATATGCTAGCATCCCGTGGTCGAGCAGGTCGTAATTACCGTTAATGATAGCATTTGGCGGCTGACAAACTGAAATAGAATGCAACAGACATGAATAAAATAAAGATGAGTACATCTTGTATGTTCTTATCAATGCCAAAAATAATTGCAGATACCTTAATACATCTAATCTGTAATGCAATAATTCGTTATATACTACAAAAAAATTATTATACACTGCAATTATTCGATATATGTTGCAATACATTCAATATATTATACGATATATTTAATCTATGCTGATAAACATTCAAATTACGTTGTAACACATTCAGTTTATACTGCAAAACGATCAATCTTTATTGCAAAATATTCAGTCTTAAGTTACAATTCTTCAATCTATGGTACAATGTATTAAACATATGCTGTAATACTTCTAGTATATGGTGCCAAATATATAATTAATGCTGCAAAACATTTATTCTATGTTGCCATACTTTCAATCTATGCTACAATATATTTAATCTATGCTGTAAAAATTTACACTATGATGCAACGAATTCCATCAATGTTGCATATTGCGGAACATTTTATCTATGTTGCAATACATTCATTCTAAGTTGCATGCTAAAATATATTAAACTTATGATGCAATACATTTAATTTATTCAACAAAACCTTTAATCTATGTTGCAATAAATAAAATGTACCAAGTTTGCATCAATACATTCAATGTATTCTGCAATACATTCAATTGATAGGGAATACAACATAAACAGCGATCGATGAGATAGATATGTGATTATAATATGACATTGTTGATTTTTTTTTGAGAAATACATAGCGTAAAATAATTAGAAAAAAAAAACAACCCCAACAAATCGACCCATATTGATGTACAGGTATTTGTCTCAAAGAAAACTAAAATAAAAGTCGAAAACAACTACTTTCCACACAAGGGATATTGGAGGTTCCAGCTTCCATCAGTCAAACACGTGGTGACTCCGACAGACAAAAGGTCATACCCTTGTACACATGAAAATTTTGCACGTATTAAGGTGTGTTTTCTTTGCACAACTTACTATAAATCGAACATTAATGTAGATAGATGAAATGACCGTTTAACATATTTAATTATTGTTGGCCCAAACAATAACGGTGACCCCGTATATTCTTCCCGTTCAAATGATCAATATGGGTTGGGACATTATCCCATACTGGCATAACAAAATCACTTGTAACATATTGACAGAGACTAACATCGGTAGATATTCCTGACAACGAGAATCCCTGGTTACAACATTGCACCAAACAACGCTATTACTAAATGATGCACTTGATTGGTGGAAAATAAACACATTGTAGGGCGCCAAGCATTTAATGCATAACTTTACAGACTAAAAGCCATGGCGCTGCAAACGTTATGCTACATTCACTACTATGCCCTTTCCGTTAGTCTTCGGATAAGGACCTCGAACGCAATAGTATGTTTACACACAACGGATGCGGTATTTTGGTCTAAACTACGCTAAGAAACCTATTATGTAAACAAAATAGTAATTAATGGTGGAGGTTGTTGACAAATTTAGTTAAAATTTTTGTTGTAAAAGTCGACCAAAAATAAGTAAATTCATAGCTACAAAAGAAAACAATACATTATAATTATATTTATTATTATGGTTGAAGAAACCGAAAGTACAAAAAAAACAATATGTTTACATTTATCGGATTCGTTAAAAATTGTACAACAGTTGGCATATCTAAATGATGAATTATTGTCTGACATATTTTCAATCATAAGTGTACTGTAACAGACATTACTTTTCTTTTGGATGTCAAATTTATACATTCGTTTTACATTATCTCTGTTGACTTCAAACCACTTGCCCCTCACTACTGTGGGTTCGAATCCCGACAGGGACTTTGGATTCTTTTATTTGAGGAAGCTATCTAGCTAGCTTACGGAACGTCGGTGGTTCGTTCGTGCCTGAAATAATGCACGGAAGGGCACCTGAGGTCTTCCTCCACCAGTAAAGCTGTAACGTCGCCAAATGACCTACACTGTGTCAGTGTCAGATGTAAAACCCAATCAAACAAACAAACAAACAAACATTATCTCTGTTTCTTTTTATATCTGAAACCACTTGATAGAACTACTTTCAATCCGAATTGTTTCGGAGGTTATTATATATGATAGCTGAGGCAGTTCCGAATGGTTATGCTCCCGAGTTTTGGTTAACGACAAATGTCAAATGCCATTGAATCTTTATTTCAGATAGTTGAATATAATTATATCTGTGTACATGAAAGTATAGAGGAAACACAGGCTAATGCAAATTACTTGATTTCATGTCCGCATATGCAAAACATTGTAAAAGTGATATGAAACGGCTGTTGTTATCTACAGGAATGAAATATATCCAAATACTTCAAAAGCAACAACACGATCACAAAATGACATAATATTTAAAATATGAATGTAAAAAGCACGTGCAGTTGAACAACTTTGACACAATTCCCAGATGCAACTTACCACAAATTGGCGGGGCAGCCTCCCACAAACCATCATTCATACAAACTTGAACGTTAACACCGTTTAACGTTGTGCCGACGTTACATGTATACCTCACTGACGTATGCGTTCCATTTGAACTTAAACTGAACAGTCCAGACGCCGGATTTGTTACTGTTTGACATTCATCTTAAAGAAGCCAGAATAATTTATATTAGTCTAGAACAAGACGTTTTAACTATTACTGCACATTCTAAACAGTACATTGCTTTTTGAAAGAAATATAAAAAAAAATATGCAAACCATAATGTAGTCTATTTCTTTTACAATTTATTCAAATACGTACGGAAATAAAATTTTGTTATCTTTAATTTAGAACTATTTTATGAATATGTATACTGATTTTTGGAAGGGATTTCAAGTTATCGTGAGAGCAATGGAAATCGATAAATATGATAAACAAGATCAACAAGGAAAGGTTGCGTTCAATGAACGCAACCCCCATATGACCCAGCAACAAGAACCAATGGCAAGGAGCCCAGGCGTACCCCAAACAAAAACAGGACAAACCTTGTTATCGTGAGAGCAATGAAAATAGACAAACCTGTATTCTTTGTAAGCGAATTGATAATAAAAACCTATCAAAGGAAACGTAAGAGACAAGACACTGAAACAGACATAATATCCATTTTATTAAAGGGAGATATGCATAGAAATTAGAAAGAGAATATGTCAAAATGTTTGAAAGAACCTTGTAATATCATTAGGTTTAGTGGCAAAACTTGATACTTCTAATATAACTTACAACATGTCGGGTCCGTGTTTTCCCAGCCACTACCGTCCGTCTGACAGGTTCTTGCAGACAGTCCATTAAGGGAGTATCCGGTATCACACGAGTATGTTGCCACCGAACCAGTCCCGGATACTGACACATCTCCGTTACTTGGTTGAGCAGGAAAATTACACTCTGTCAAAAGTCTACAGATTGGTTTATTCTAATACAGTAGGGTGAACGTGTCAGTTTACACGCAAAACGCACGTTACACGCTATACGAACGCACGATACACGCTATACGAACGCACGTTATACGCACGCAAAACGAAACGAAATACGCAGACGCACGCAAAACGATATACGCTAAACGAAATACGCTAAACGATATACGCACGCTAAAACGCACGCAAAATGAACACGTTTCTAAACCTTTATTAAAATATCGTAATCATTTTAAGTTTTTAACAACTTTAGCTACATGTAGATCGTTTAGTGATAAATTTTGATTATCATATATATATGATGGTAGCTAGAAATGTATTTTAAACGAGTTTATGTAAGAACTGAAATGCACTCAACCTAGCACCGAAATTAATTTTTGTCACAGCCTCAACAAATGATTTTTAGAAATATTTATAAGCTATCATGCACTAATATCGAAAGTAAAATAGTTAGGGTAACGTGTTCCTTTTTATGCGCAATCGGATAAAGAACTATCCCTTGCGTTCACTACGTAATCTCTACGTAATAGTCCAACATGGCCGACATTGAAAATGCATTGCAATGTTTCATAAATATACAGTGCTAACAATTAAATTCAGATGGATTTATGAGGCAAATCTATATATTAAGTGAGGCTGCATCATAAACAATCGAACTATATAATCTTGAGTGTGAAATAAAGGAATTAACTATTTTGACAGAAGTCACGAAAACAGATTAAAAACACAGGATTCTACCACGGATAACATTAAGGGAAATGGATAACATTAAAGGAAAAGCTTCCAGAATCAAGGATGATTAAATTGCTGGCACAATACGTAGATTTAAGTTGATGTCCTGTATGTTTCATTGGGACACCGCAATATATACTGTGTTGTCGCCAGTAAAAGCTTCTCAAGACGAAAGTGAAAGTAGAAATAAACAATACTGACATCCAGTGAAATCACTAAAAAAGGTAAATTTTCTAGGGCATTGCAATATATGAGTAGATCTATATATAAATATTAAGAACGCAATTATTGTCGGTCTGAAACTGTAATCGAGAGGAAAAAAATGAGGAAAATAAGGAAACTGGTTGTGATGTTAAGTTATAGGATTTACAAAGACAGCACAACAGAAAATATTTTTCATATCACTTAAAATTGAAATTTATTGACATGCGCTTAATATGTATTAATATGCTTTATCACACACCGGTGCGTGTGTGTGTTTGGGTTTGTTTACCCTCGCCACCGGAAAGAGACCATATGGGCGAGAAACACACCAGTGCCGATTTTGCCACTCAGTAAATATGGTATTGCACATCCGTGCATATAATTTGAAGTGACGTCATTAGCGTTATACAAACATTGTGTAAAGACGCACTAAATGTTAGCGTTATATTATAGGCGCGTAAATGAAAAACTACTCTTATTTCTCTTTAAACGGTCTTTATTTTGTGTATGTGATACAGTAGGGTGAATGTTCCAGTTTACACGCAAAACGCACGTTCCGGAAAAAACGCACGCACGTTACATGCTATACGAACGCACGTTACACACACGCTTTATGAAACGAAATACGCAGACGCATGCAAAACGAAATACGCTAAACGATATACGCACGCTAAAACGCACGCAAAATAGAAAACGTTTCTCAACGTTAATAAAATATCCTTATCATATAAATTTTTAACAACTTTAGCTAGATCGTTTAGTGATTTGATTAAATGATAGCTAGCCATTCATGTATTTTAAACAGGTTTATGTTAACTAACTTATCTTATGCCCCAGGTAAGAGCTGTAATGATATCAATCCGCGAATGCACTCAATTATTACAATACTTAGTATTATTTTTTGTCGGGCAGCCGAAACAAATGATTATTGAAATTATAAGCCATCAAGCGCTAATACATGCATTAAAAATGATTTAACAGGGTCGTCTTTATGCACCTTTCTGAAAAAATACTTTGCTTTATACCAGGAATCTCTTAGATAGATAATAATTACTTCGACACCGCTTCTGGCGTAAACAAAATAAAACGAATGGTAGTAACTTTAGCAAATCAGCGATCAAATTATTAAATCATTTACATACAGGCGAACAAAATTAATACATGACCTTTTTAAATAAAGGAAAACATACATTGCAGACCAGCAGCCCCACATATTTTCCAGACAAGGGCTAAATCTATATGTTTCAGGACTTTACACCTCCTGGACGTTTCGGCCCTGAAAGTTTCAACCTCAATTTTTAACCACCTTTTTTTCAATTTGATAAATATATATAATAAATACCATGCATTATGGGTTATAATATATTCTAACATGACCCGCATTTACCCTATTGAACATAGAAGAACAGAAAGTGTGTGTTATTATGCAACAGATGCACAGTTTGACATTCTATATTTAGACATGTGACGTAATCATTATACACGTGACGTAACCACTAAAAATCTGACGCGTTGAAAATAAGTACGGAAACAAATCAGGCACAAATTTGCTTAACTTTCAAGTACGGTAACATTTATTTGTTGATGTCGTGTTAGAATCGAAATAATATATCCAAATCAGTGATTTTATCGCTTGATAACATCACTTTTTGTCGTTCGAATGTGCATCATTATATCACTCGGGCTACACCCTCGTGATATAATTCCTCGCATCCGAACTCCAATCAGTGATGTTATTGAGCAATAAAATCACTGTTTGGGATATATTATTTCTTAAATGTATATAATATAAAACATACTTGCAAACATGATTGATATAAAAAAGCTTTTCGGTGATATAACGTATAATGAAATTTCCCTGGGAAAATAAATATTAATTTGATTTTTAGCTCACCTGTCACAAAGTGACAGGGTGAGCTTTTGTGATCGCTTTTCGTCCGGCGTCCGTCCGTCCGTCCGTAAACTTTTACTTTAAATGACATCTCCTCATAAACCACTAAGCCAATTTCATCCAAACTTCACAGGAATGTTCCTTTGGTGGTCACCTTTAAAAATTGTTCAAAGAATTTAATTCCATGCAGAACTCTGGTTGCCATTGCAACCGAAAGAAAAAAACTTTAAATATCTTCTTTTAAAAAACCATAAGAGCTAGAGCTTAGATATTTGGCATGAAACATCTTCTAGTGAGTGTCTACCAAGTTTGTTCAAATAAAAGCCCTGGGGTCAAAATTGGCCCCGCCCCAGGAGGTCATTGATTTTCCCTATATGCATATATAGTAAAAACTTAAAAAATCTTCTTTTAAAAAGCCCAATGAGCTAGAGCTTAGATGTTTAGCATGAAACATCTTCTTATGGGTGTCTACCAAGTTTGTGCAAATAAAAGCCCCTGGGTTAAATTGGCCCTGCAACGTTGCAGGGGGGGGGGGTGGGGTTGGGGGGCCTATATACAGATGAGCGACCTCAGGGCCATCATGGCCCTCTTGTTTATATTAGTTCTGAAAAAATTATCAGCTGTAAAACTACATGCATTATTATATTTATTCTTTTTTTTTTTCAAAAAATTAAATTCCATAAAAAGATATTGATAAAATATGTTTTAATATAACAGATAAGAACGATAATTATAGAAGTGTGAAAAGCCTAATGAAATTTTAATGAATTAAAGTGTTATATTAAGAATAAACTTCTATTTTGGGCCCGAAACTGTAAGTGAGAAAAAAATGAGGAAAATGGAGAAACTTGTCAACCTCATGCACCGCGATCCATAAGTGCCAGGAGGGGAGGAGTGTTGGACTCCAATAATTTGTGAATCATGTGTAAACTGTAAAGTATATGGATTTACCAAAAGAGCAGCGCATCAGAAAATATGTTTCATAGTATTGAAATTGAAATTTATTGACATTTTATGCACTATATGTTATAATATGCTATATTATTATTAAGGAACATTAAATGCCTGATACCTTCCTTTTTTGTTACTGTCACAAGTTAAAAAAGAAAGGTGCTGCTTCACCAGGACTTTAACCTGGGACCCTTGGAATACCGTTCCGCCACTCAACCGACTGAACTATATTGTATAAGGCTGCTAACGCATCATCTCCCTATATAGTGAACAGTTCGGAACCATTACATATTCCCCTGCTTTATTGAAATTCGTCCTTGAATGGGTACAGTGAACAATGTGAAATAGGACTTTGAGTTTTATACCATCCATCACAGTCCCCTTTGGAATAGGTGATGGTATGAAACTTCAAGGCCAATTTCACATTGTTTTATTACTAACTGTTGGGAGTCAAATGTCAAAGGGTGAGAAAAATATGCAGCCTGACTGGGACTTGAGCCAGGGACCCCTTGAATACAGTGTCGAAGCTGACTACCGGCTAAGCTATCAGTCTGCTTGCACATCTTCTCCCCTCAATAGTAAACAGTTCTGAGCTGTAAAAATGAAAAAATCAGTTTACAGTATCTTTTTTGTGATTCCATATACCATGCAAGTAATGGTCCCCTGACGGGGAAGGGAACACTTCCTTACTGATAGTGGATCTGAACCCCTCTGTCTGCATTATAGGACATTTGCCATACCTTTTTTTATTTTTCAATGAAATTTGGTGGATTTTTTCCCATATTAATCAAACAGATGTAATTGTTACTCAATATTATAGTAATATGTTGCCTTACTAACTTGGTTTCATTTCCTAGGAGGTTATCAATAAGGTAAAATTACCCCCATTTTCTAAAGATGTAATGTATTTGCTTGAACAAATAGGCATCATAGAAAATTTACCCTATCTTTCTTCATTGTCAATATAATTCAATGGGGTTTTCTTATTTTAGTAAATTAGATGATAGTATAACATTATTTGGCTTTACTTACTTTGTTTCAGTGGCCAGAAGTTTATAACTTGGTAAACTTACCCAAATTTTCAATGATTTGGTGTGGTAAAGTTATTAATAAGGCATAGAAAATTAGCCATTATTTCTTAATTTTCAATGAAATTTGTTGGGATTTTCTAATATAAGTCAATTTGATGTAGGTATAACTTAATATTATAATACTATGTTGCTTATATAACTTGATTCATTTACCATGAGGTTATAATCAGGTAATATTACTCCCATTTTTAATGAATTAGTGTGTAAGCTTGTATAGTTATACATCATAGGAAATAAGCCATAATTTTTGAATATTCAATGTAATTTATTGAGATATTCTTATTTTAATCAATTAGATATGCTTGTTAATTTATATAATAGATTTATGTTGCACTTAAAATTCTGTTTCATTTCCTAGGCTGTTATAATAAGGTAAAAATCCCCATTTTGTAGTGAATTGGTGTTCTATCTTAAGACAGTAAGGTATCTTAGGAAATTTGCAATAACTCTTATATTTTGTAATGAAATTTGGTGGGACTTCCTTACTTTAGTCAATAAGATACGTTTGTTACTTAATATGATAGATTAATGTTCCTCTTATAGCTTTGTTTAATTTCCAAGGCTCTTATAATTAGGTAAAATTTTCATATTTTGTAGTGATTTAGTGCATTATCTTGGACATTTAGGCATCTTAGGAGATTTGCCATAATTCTCATATTTTGTAATTAAATTTGTTAGGACTACCTTATTTTAGTCAATTAGATATGTTTGTTAATTAATATAATAGATTTATGTTATATAAAAAAAATTCTGTATCATTTCCTAAGGTAAAATTACCCGGTGTATCAACATTTTTATGTGGCACTGCTTTCTTTAATAGTTTGGGTCCACATAGAATTTACTATAACATTTATATTTTTCATGGACAATTATTGAAATCTTCTTTTTTAAGTCATCTTATTAAAGCTTTTAATTAATAAAGTTTTTTTGGATTGAGTTATCAATTACATTACTTTTCATATGGATCTTGTATTATGCTCTTTTTAATGAACTGACCTACCTATGAAGCATAAAATTGATATTGTAGGAAAATTAAAATTACAATCAATTGAAATTGTACAGGTCCCAAAAGATATATTAGTATGCAAAATGGGTTTTTGTAAATTTATATAAATACATAGGTGATATTTAAGTATATTATAGTTAGAATTTTATCAGTTATGAGGTTTATAACTTACTTGAGGGAAGTTAAACAAGTGACTTGGGACTACAGCATACCTATCTAACTCAGCTGAGAAAAATCTTCAAAGAATTATATGGTTATATATGGAAAGGTTATATACTTTTAAGTTAGCAAAGGGCCACACAGGCTCATCTCGGGTATCTCAAAGGGGTATAATGTTAAGTACATGTAATGATTACGGATTGATACACCTAAAAAAGTGATTTTAGATAATATACAGAAAAAAAATCAAGAAAGCTATATATGTTTATCAAAGTGGGTTATATTATGGACCTCATATAAGATTAAGATATATTTGAGCCGTGTCACGATAAAACCAACATAATGGGATTGCGACCAGCATGGATCCAGACCAGCCTGCGCATCTGTTCGCTATCAGTGTTTACGGTTTGTAAGTGAACAGTAAAAGCCCAGGCCACATACAAAAATAGTAGTGTATGACTTGATTATGAGCTGTCAGATAGGGGAATTTTGTAAAGGGTGGCTTAGCATGACTGTTGTGATTACATGTCTAAAAAGTACAACATGGTATATATTAGCCACCATAGAATTTTTTATCTAGAAAAAAATCTAGCTATTTTTATTTGTACAAAAATATAGAAATAGTACAATGTACAATGTATAATTATTAAAATGTTCACTATACATGTACAAATAATGAAACTATTAACAAATGTTGGTACAGCTGCGGTACAGTATTTAGAGGGTCACGGGTTCGAGTCCATGTCAGGATGCACTTTTTTCTCACCCTGTGACTGACATACATTTGTATAGCCCAGCTAGAAATTAATTCACAATGCTAAGTAACCCTGGGAAATTTGAAGAAATATTTGCATACACAGTAGGTTTATAACTATTCAGTATTTAAACAAGTAAAACGTGTAAGCGGCCGAATAGCTCAGAGGAACTCAAGAGCCGCGGAATCGTATTCCGAGTGTCAGGGGTTCGAGTCCCTGCCAGGCTGTTACATATATCAATATAAATCTGTCAAGAAAAATAGGAAGGAACTGTCTAAAATAGTTATCACCCTAAATAGTATTCGGATAGAATTAAAATTAAATTAAAAATTAAATTCGGACAGTCTTTGATGAAATGTCAGAAGATGAACTTGTAAAGGGGGTGGGGTGCTAGTCTGATTACCATCATTTGATGTCTGACGAACTTCATATCTAATATATATTGGTACGCATATAAACACCTGTTTGCTGAATTGAATATCAAAAATGTTGCAATTAATTAGTAATTATATCTTATGCGTATGTAAAATAGGATTAAAACTCAAACTAATAATCTTCGGCGTAAAGCATGTAGAAATCTGACCAGTATTCACCGCGAGGTCACAAACTTTAAAACTTTAATGTAAATATCACAATAATACTTCTTTATATAATATTTCTATTCTTTGACAGGGACACAGAACATCTCTTACATGTTTAAGAAACAAGAAATTTACATAATATATCTAAGTTATTCTTTTACTTCTCAATAGTAAGTTAACAGACGCAAAACGCTTAGACGAACGCAGACGCACGCTAAACGTTTCTGGGGATAAGAAACGCACGCTTTCAGACGCACGATAAACGAAAAACGATACACGGAAAACGATAAACGTTAAACGCTTGTAAACGATGCACGCTTGAGAAAGCATTTCAGCAAACGCACGTTGCACGCTATACGCACGCACGTTACACGAAAAACGGACGCACGAAAAACGCTATTTTTGACAACCGAAACGTTCACCCTACTGTATAATGTAAATCATAAAGCGCTCAAGTTGAATTAAAGACAAGTTCAACATAAGTTGTTCGGATAATAATTTAATCTGATATTATCTAAAACTAGCACCTTTTAATAGGGATCACACGCATGGGTTAAACTTGAATGTCACGAACATTTCAGAAAGTGCTTTAACTGACACATAAATTTCTAGTAACCTTGCGACATAAAGAATTTCGTCGGAACTATTTTGTAGATATGGAATAAATAAGAATACTCACTACAAGTCGGAACATCACTGCTCCATGCCACGTCAGAACCACACGTCAGAGTAGATTCTCCACTAAGATAATATCCTGTTTGACAGCTAAATGTTGCTGTTGTAACGGAACCGGTTGTTGTCACTGTAAGTGTACCACTTTCCGGATCAGACAAATCCGGACATGTTACTGTAAAGAAATATTTTACAAGGTACAATGAAAATTACTAATGCAAATCTTTCTAACGTTTGTATCCTATTATTTCTTTTAAGTTTTTTATCTGTTTTCCCAAAAGTTTTACAAGTTAAAACAAAAGCATCAAAAGACATATTTGATATTACTAACATATTAAACACATTCCAAACAATTCTTGCGAGTAACAATCTTTTCAGCTAATAAATAATGCAGATGGTTTGTGATACGCGCATTTTTATCTTAAACATTTTGTTTAGTTTTTGTCTGTATAAAGTAAATATTTAATTATTTTTCAGTTCGACAAAATAAACATTTCTGAGCCACAAGTATAAGCACATAACATAAGTTCAGTATCACGACCAAGGAAGAGTTAAACGTCGATTTACTAACAGCACGTTGGTGCAGTAAAGTCCCATGATCCATCGCTTCTGCACGTGATAAGGGACATACCATATAACGTGTACCCGCTGAAACACGTGTATGTTGCTTGCGTGTTTATACCATTCGAAGTCATTGCTACAGTGCTGGCCCTAGGTGAGGACAGAGTCGTACAGACATCTAAAGCAGATTGAAAATATAGACATTATTTACAGCTTGTAATTCAATTGACAAAACTATGAAATGCTTAAATGCTTTGGAAATCTGTTTAGCAACGTATAACATGTATGTATCTTTCTTATTTTTAATGACAGATACCCATTTGCTAAATATATTGTATACTTATCGTATGTTGTTTAAATAAATATGATGCAATAAAATAATTAGTTTGTATTCGTGAAAAATTATAATTCTTGAACAGCAAAGCAGTAGTTTCTTGGTTTAAGAGAAATATTTTGATTATTGTTCACCAAGCAATAGCCTAGCTACACACTGGTTTCTAGATTCGTAACTGGAGACATTATAGTTCTATATTTAGGTAACCCGACAAAACACATGGCGGATAACTTGCCCCATAGGTGCCCTTTTTGAGGTCTTTTTTCGTCCATTTTGTTATCACGTGATAGGGAATTCCATAATCGGATTGGTTTAAGGCAGGCGGTGTACAGTTAGAAATGGTCAAATCTTATTAAATGTAAATTTCACCGTCCAGGAACAGCA
>NW_026854834.1:0-77631 GCF_026571515.1 Ruditapes philippinarum | reverse complement strand
TTTTAAAGTAAAACGCAATCTGTTTTACTGGTTTTCTGTTAGAAGAAACCAACAAGGCAACGCGACTTGACAACCTAAAATAAGTAATACCTACCGATAAATGTTCAATTTTACCTTTTACAATTTAGAATTAACCTTTTTTATTATACGAGTAAAGTGATGAACGCAATAAATAATTCAATAATAAATGCAACAAAAATATAATAAAGTGTCTATCCAGTAAATCACATTTAAATGACATTATCATAAAAACAAGTACATGTTGATTTCTAAATGATAATATTGTCTTTTCAATATTGTAACAGTAATGTTCGTATATAAACCTTACAAATAAAAAGAATAATATAATAGCTGTATACACAGAATGTAACATTGAAATTTTGACAATACATCGTGTAGGAACATTTTTACAGTAACTGTTTAATAAACAATTTTTTGAGGACCTTTTTACAACATGTCTGTGAAATAGAACTAGGTGAATAGAATTGCTTAATTAAACAATAATAATTGTATTGTTCAATTCATAAATCTTTTTTGTATGAGGACAATTATAATATTCATAAATATATATACTTATTACCAAATTACTTTTATAAAACATTAGGTGGTTATAATAAGATTTCTTAAAAGACCAAAATTTAGGACAGACAAGTATTTTGCTATGCATTTTATTTGCAACTCTATTGACACATTATATTGCACACTGCTGGGATGTTTTTTAAGAACAACCAACTTGTATGTTAAGAATAACCAATAGGAATCGGCGTTTTATTACTTTTTACTTTTCCAGATTATTGTTCAATAATTTTAAACTTTTACAATCTAATTAAAAAAAAAAACCCGCACACACTAAATTCCTCTCCCACTTCTTGTTTTGTGTCCAAATTTAAATAACCATGGTCTATTTTCGGGAATTTCATTTGCATAATTATTCAAGAAGTTTTTTTGTAGAAATTATTCACATTTTTTTGAAAATGCATGCGCGTAAAAAGAGTCTTTTTCACAGAATCAAGAATGACACATATGCTCCTACAATCAAAACCGGTGCGCATGAGCATCTAATATATAGAAAATATTCAAAGATATATAAAAAGTGGTTAAAATATATGATACTTTTAGCATCTCGATTTTACTCAAAGAGTTTGAATTTAATACGTATGGAATTTCGCTTTGCGAAAATTTCTAACTTGCAATCAAGCACAATTTATATTATCATCTAAAATGTTTTGCATGTATGGCTATTTTCGCTATTTTCATGGAAAGCAAATTTCAGATCACTGAAAAAAGACACTTATCATTTTTCAGGATTTTTAATCCCTGGCGTCTCAGTTCTTAAACGAATGTCTGGACCCTAGTCCAAAAGGCTTACAAAATTGTTGGGAAAATATCAGAAGCAAACCAAACAATTTTAAATTTAGAATTTCAATTAAGGTTTTGCCAAACACGGCAATGGTTATTATATATTTTACAAAAACGGCAATGATTATTTTCTTTTACAAAACACGTCACGGCAATGGTTGAAATGTCCGATTAAATGTTTAATTTTAAATGTTTATTGATGACAATGCTTCAATAATCGTCTATTCTTACTACCATACAAAACAGGCCTTGTAATATAAATGTGTCACGGTGATAGACCTGAATACAAATTAATGGATCGACAACTGTCGACAACTGGAGATGATTAATGACAACAAAACACAAGTAGTTTAAAAGTACAAACTAATTTTTATTAGATATGTTTATAAAAACATGTAAATCGCAAAATCTCTCGCTACCCAAGCACCGCCTAAATCGATATTGTGAACTAATTGAAAAATCAGAAAACATATCCTCATTGTTAAGTAGATAATAGTTACTTTTAGTACGTTACATACAACTTTGCATTAAATATTGAAAACCAAATAAAGTTATGTACAGTTTAAATATTCTATATCAACAGTCCAATTATAGATATGATCGTAGTCTCAAAGTCCTTGACCAGTCTTTTGTTATTCAAAAGGTACTGGTATATTGTCAAACTCTCTGTGCTAACTGCTGGACAAACATGACCTTGTTTATTGTAGGTCTGAAAATGATGCGTGCCAACTAAACACGTGTATATTTTTGTTGCATCAAACAAATCATAACCTTGAAGACGGTTTAGTTATTATGTGTGTTATATGACAACAATAATTAAAACAGTAAAACAGAAATAAATAAGATTGAAATGAAGTCCTCTAATTCTCCACAAATTTCTATACTAACTAAACTAACTCACTTGATTAACCAGTGCAAATCTTTAGTTGAATCAGTTAGGAAATATTGTAAAAAGTAAGAGAAACTCCATAAAGAATAGGTATCAGCCAATAAAAACTGCTTTTTTAATGTATGTGTGTGTGTTTTTTTAAGAATGATCAGTACTAGACCTCTATAAAAGATATCAAATTAATTCTGATCTGAACACATGCATGCACGTAGTCAAAAAATACAGTTCGCCTTTCCTGAACTAGCATTTAATTCGGCTATTTTAAAATAAAAAAAACCAAAATATGGGAAATGTACTGAATGGTTTGCATAAAGTACAGCCGACCTGAAGATGATTACACCTTATATCGGGTTTCTATCTATTGATGCCTTACACTCACCATTCTTCATGAAAATATAAAGGCCAAGGCTGTAAAATTTTCAATAAATACTTAAACAATCGTTCACCGCTTTTCAAAAAATAATATTCAAAAGTTGTATGTAATTTAAAGTCAAAGAAATATCAATCAAAAATTTAAAGAATGTTTGGTATTATTTCCAAATTTAAATAGGTTAACAACGTCATGCGTACGTCACTCTGACGTCAATCGTTTTCAACAATTTAAATATCCATCTTTTTTAGGGTTCTGCAAAAAGTTTCAAACAGGCTTTTTGCACATTTTTGAATTTCAAACATGATATGCTAAATGAAATGTTTTCTGCAGTTTATTGTTAAAAATAATTTCAGCGGCTGTAAGATTCTTTAAAGTGAAGTTATTTCACAATTAATATTGTTTGCAATAGGCCTACGCATTTTCATTGGCAAAATGATTCGAAACTGTTCAAAGCTTTTTGTTTGTTACTGTATACAAAAATACAATGTGGATTAGAAAATGGATGTAATCTTGAGTCAAAGGTTGGGGTGCAAAATTATTTGCATATAATGGCTGTGTCCCTGTTCAACAAACTACCCTCCGCTACAAAAAATGAAATTGTATAGTTTTAAATTGCCTGTCAAAAATATTCTCTTAAAATAGTGATTTTTTGGCAATTTTAGATGTATCCTCGTTGCAATGGTAACAGGAAATTTAAGCTTGAGCATGTTGTTACAACGGTAATTATCCAGTCAACATTTGTGCCAAGTTTGACTAGTATTGAAGCAGTTTTTATAGTTTTATAGCAATTTGAACTTGTAACGGGAGAGTTTTCAATGAAAACAGGTATTTTTTCACAAAATGCGCATACAGTAATGGGCTAAAAATATGAAGAAAAAGAATATCTCAGATAAAGTTGACACCTGTACAACTGCGTATACAAGGTTAAAAACAACAACAAACAAACAAAAAACATACTTTTCGTTTTCAGAAACGTCGCTGCAAAACTTCAATTTTCATGACCAACCCTCTTTTTGCTGCTTATAATCATGTACGAAAATGCGTGTTTCATCATCAAGTTGGTTAAAATAACATGGGTGTTATTTTATTTGCATACTTTCAGAGATTTTCGAGCGCAAATAGAAATTATAAAACAAACACCTAATATTTGCCTTAACAAGTTAAAAATAGTCAGATTTCATTTTTTATATTGAAAAGTCAGTCAGTTAAATAATTACTTATAATATGATGTAAGGTCCGTTTGAATGGTCCGTTTACATTATTTAGCACATTCTATGGAAATATAATGAATTTAAAACTGTTTGCTCAATTTTCAATATTTTGAAAAATATATTAAAAGGGAAATACAATACAGGCAAATCGAAATACTGTAAACATGTCATCTACGATTTTTGTGCTCTCGTGATAAATATTGTTTACTATGGTTATATGCATTTTATTTAAACAAGTCTAATTTTGACTGTGTTATACACCAAAGGTTTGACCCGGCGAACGAGGCGAAATGAATTGTTTGCAGGATTATTGAGCCTAATGGTCTATTTCTTTCACTGGTTGAATGGAAATCATGCGAGATCAGAAGCCGGTCATATGTCGAGAAATTCGTAACACTGGTCAGTTATCAAGGGCAGCCAATGTATTGGACCAACCTCCGGGATATCACTGAAGTGTGATGAAATCAATTTAAAAAAAAAACCAACCAAACAAATAAAAAGCATATTAGAACAGAACCAACATTTCCCCCATTAAAACATATTTCATAGCCATACATTCAAACATGAATTGGGTTCAAAAATTTACTTTCAATAATGATTAAATTTCTTAAGTAACAAATATTAAGTCCATAACTTGATAAAAGTGTATGTTTACATTATTATATTTCTACTTAATTCTTTATCGTAGAAAACATGCTATAATGTACTTTATATTGTCTATCTATATTATTTTGTCTTTCAATATATTAGAAGAATCTCTGCATCATTTTTCAGTTCTGTTCAGTTCAGTGACAATATACCGGTATGCACAGCCAATAATAGTGAGCGTTAGATGTTTCTGATAGTTATTTATTTGTATCGCAGCATTTGATTGGCGGAAACAAATTTGACAGATGTATTAACTTGTTTTAAATGGTTGATTTCTTGTGTATAACTATCTTCAGAATGAAATATCTATTGATATTATTTTTTTTCAATAAGTGTCATAGTAAAGTAAATTTAAACAACCTTTTAAATATGAATACAATGATAACGTCGCACCATTGTATATCAACAATTTCACTTTAAATGAAAACATTCACATTCTCTGATTTGATAATGTCAGTTCAATTGTAAATAAGGATATCAAAGGTTTTGAGCTGTCAGTTTCAAATCACAATCAGAACTGTTTTGGAAACCGTATAAGGCACTTTAAATAAAAAAAATCAATCTTAAAAAAAAACGTTTATTTTTGACCGATTAGAAAAATACAATTTATTATAATTAAATATTTGGAAATATATACTTTGTAAAAAAGTTATTAGAGAAAACGTTTTTAATGTAAAAAAGGATGAAGGTTAAAAATGTGCTCGTTACCATTTTTGCTTTAAGTATGAAAAATGCAGGTAAGTAATTATCAAGTCACATAAGGTACTTCTATTATACAGTACTATATAAACCATCAACGATAAATCAAAACGAATTGATCAGACAATTCGAAACATTTAGAACGTATCCGTATTAGAACTGCGCATTGTTCTGTGCATATTTCTTTTTCTTTATATTTTTGTATTATTTTTTGTGTTAACAATGTGTTTTAAATCAGTCTTTGTTTGTAACCTGAATGTTTATATTTTTTATTTAAATGTTAGCACTAGGATTTGAAATACTGTTTGAAGAAAAAACTAGCTTCTTTAGCTCAGAAATTGCAGAAAAATAATTGTAGCAATTGCATTTCATTGCGATATAACAGTTTTCGTACAAATTCTTTGAAATTATAATTTTTATGTACAGTTCGGTCTGTTGTGCATTTGATTATTTTTTTTTACATTTATTCGATATAACTCAATCTCAGTACTTTATGAGTACATCATTTTTCTTTATAATATATTTAATTTTGAATACCATAAAGTCCGCAAAACAGAAAAAATAATAACAAAGAAAACAAAAAGACGAAAAAAAAAACACACATACAAAACATGCATTTGTCGAGACCTTACTTTGAGTTTAGAAACATAACTATTGCCATTAATATTAATCTATGTTGCAAGTAATTCTTTATCCTTTTTAATATCGTTCTTTTTCTTAAATAAAATTATAAATGTATTTAAAGAATTAAAAAAAACTTTTTGTTAGTGTAGCATGTTATATTACAATTAACAGGACTAAGATCTACAAAAGTCGATTTTCATTCTTAATTGTAATGGATTTTGAATAAGTATGTAACAACATGCATTTACTACACAAGCTACAGGAATCGGTGATCTTACTGTATTATACTTAAAGTACTCTAATATTATTGTTGAATTCTGCTTAAGTCGGTGCCGGGGGAGTGATGGTGCATGGCACAGAGTCTGTTACATTTTAGTCTAAACCTTGTAAAGCGAACGTAAATGATATGCTTTCACTATAATAATTCAATGAAGTAAAACCTGTAGGTCAATATATTAAAATCATAAATAGGTACATAAATAGATAAATCAGGCATATGCAATTGCATTGCCTAATGTAATTTTATTATGATAGTACTGTCTCCTTCTGTAAAAGTCTGTAGTAAATGTTCAAGTCATGTCGCGCAGTTTTGGGTATTTTGTACTAAACAAGTTGTTTCTGGTATACATGAATCATTATATTTTCATCATGTGAGCAAATGGAAATTCATTTCTTGCTTATTACGCCAAAATAAATACTGATCTTTTTTGCTCCGTCCTTTTTTGAAGAGAAAATCGCCTTATACAAATTACTTTTTTTGTTGTTGCTTTTTATATTTTTTATGAGGCTGTTCTTTTGTGTTGATGTTGTTGTTGCCATGATTTCTTTCAATTTTCTAAACAGGATAATTATAGTTTATTCTAGGTGTCATCATATTTATGATATTCAAAACAATATGAGCTTATCAACTTATTATTTATTTGTATTTGCAGATGGCGCACTTTGCGGAAATACGCATTTTGGTGAAAACGACCCAAAAGATAAAGATAATGACGTTGGCTCCAATTCAAGTAAGTTACAAACACTTATTGTACAAGAAGCACAAGATATAATAAGACGTGCTTTCTTTTTTAATATTTTTTATAAGATTAAATAATTTGTCTGATTTACATAAAACGTACAGCAAGCCACAGCCAGGGTTGCGCTTTTTGTAAATTTATTGAGCAGGCATCATTGAACTGAACAATAACACTGTATAAATTTGATAAAATCGAGAAACTATAAAGATCATGAAGTGGACACAACGTTAACGTTTCACAGTTTGAATCCAATGCTTTATTGTGATTAAGATATTATGCTGCCTTAGCCTGTGCTGGAGAGGGGGTGAAAGATGTTGCACATGGAAAGACTAAAACAAAGCGCACCTGCGTTTTCACATTATAATTTGTTTTCATAGTTCTCGATGGAGCTCACCTTTTCCGCGATTTTGAAAATGTTCGTGTATGTCACAATTAATCAGTATATGCACCTCTTTCTTACAATACTATTTGTCAAACAATATTTTGACATAAACAGTAGCCCACAATTCATATGCACAAAATATACTAACACATGGCCGCAATCTGTATTTCTAACAACAGTAAAAAATATTTTAAGAAATTTTATTTACATAGCCTGTTTCATACATAGGGTAAAAAGCGTGTACACAATTAAATCAGATGTAATATGAAGCAAATGGGTTCGTGCATTTATGTACAATTTTGATACGTATTCTATGTAAAGGGGGTTTGGAAACACGCGTTCTTTGTTGAACACCGTGAATACATCTTTTTTTAAAAATGTTTATAAAACCTATGGAACATTATTTGATTTTCACTCGAGTATTTACTGTAACATTAAGTTGCTTTTTGATCTGAATAAAAAGAATGAAAGTTGATAAATACTCCAAAGTTAAACCTTTACAAATATAATTTTGTCGTTTCTGAATTTGTATAGTAAATTTCAAGCGTAATAAGATCACTTTTTAATCACAGTAATAATTGATTTCATCTTAATAAATAAATAAAGTATGAGATGATTTTGATATTCAATATAAGCAAAAAATGAAAAATGACGCGAATATACATTTTGTCAAAATGCCAACATTTTGCAATTACAACGGGCCTCAAACATTTCACTGATTTTGCTGTCTTAATAGACCTTCAATGGTCCTGGTTTTTTAACTCATTTTCATTGGAATTACAAAAAGAGTTTTATCTCTGAAAAAATAAATACATTTTTCATAAGTTTGTTTAGGTGCTTTTCCCCTTGAAAATTACAAACTTATCCCCTTGAAATTTACAAACTTATCTAGCAGTATAAAACTTTGGGAATTTCAAAAAGAAATGTTACTTGTATTTTATAGGTATGAAAACCTTTGGTGCATATGGGAAATTAGGACATAGAAATACAATGTAGATTAATATAAAACATTTCATAAGATATATATGCTTTTATCATTCCTTTTAAATAGAGTTTTTTATTTTAATTTTTATTTTCTTTTAGTGAAACAAGGCTCTTCTGATAACTGTATGATTTTAACTGTAAAGAAAAATATTTTCATTTTGTAAGGATTTCTTGTCTTTTTGTGCTTTTGGTCACATAGCATAGGATTTGTATAGGCTAGGCAATCAACATAGTATAAACATACATGTTTGTGTTTTATGCCGAATACATGTTTGTATTTGTATTTGATTTCTTTCCACTTAATTGAATTCTTCTTTTTTTCATAATGAATCGTTTATTTGTTTGCTTGATTTTTTCGCCGATGATCTCCCCATTAATAAATCGAAGCTTTTCCTGTATACCATGTATTTCAAAAAGACGTTTTTGTTCGTCCAATTTACATAAGATAAGGTAATAGGTTTTCATTTTAATCATTTTTTGGACTTCGGGTATCGATAAGTGATACTTTGTAAATTTGTTTCCTAATAATTGTGTAACATTAATGAGTGAAATTTTTTTAAATTGCTTTCTAAACAATATGATTGCCTATTCTTTGGAAGTAGCAAAGCGTATGGGCCCGTGCCGCTAGCAAAATAAAACCATCAGTCAAATGCGGGTTGCCTTTTTTGAATAATAAATAAGACATAATGATTGTGTTAACATTTTTAATTACATTTTTAGAAACTATGGATGTGGTGTCTTTCAAATGATAATTTTTTTTTCAATATCAAATCAGGTTTTGCGTATCAAGACTAACTCACTATTTTTTTTTTATCTCGGAGATGAATAAACTGCGCTGTTTATTGTTTTAATAACTTCTATTTCTCGATATCCAAGAGTAATTCTCACTGAATGGTAACTTTATCGTTTGGTTCTAGCATTATGTAATCAGTGATTCCAATTACATTGGTATGTTTACAACACACAATATCTATCATATATTAGACTCCGGTCATATGATTCTGCCTATTTTAATTGTCAAGTCTACTCTACTTTTATTTGTAGATTTCGGATACGTGATGAGCGAGTCTAAGTACATTATTGACTGTTGTGGAATAGTGGACAAATGGGAGGCTTTTTTTGAAAGCATCTCTGGAAGTAGAACTGTTTACTTCCAGGTTTGGAGACCAGTCACTGCCGGTAGTTCCACAATGGACCTTGTTGGTCAGAACTCTTTCACCGTATGTAAGTACCTATTAATATTACTTAATTTGAACTGACAGTATAATGTGATAAAAGTACTAAAATCAATATATCTTGATAAGTCTTTTTGATATGACTTTTTAAACGTTTTCATTTTCACGAAAAAGAGGTAATTTATGACGACCTTAACCCTATTATTTTGATTCATCTAGCATCAAGAGGTGAGCAGTCAGTGAACATTGGACAGTCACAGAGAATTACTGTCAAGTCTGGTGATAAATTTGGTTGGTATGTAACTATTTTATTTGACACACGCCTGCTAAATGTATAAACACATGTTTTACATACCCCGCATATTCTTTATGTCATTCTATCAAATCCTTAATTCTTTTCAATATTTCAATAGGCTATTTGATGACTTTCAACTGTGATTCTAAACACGTACTTTGGCTGGTGATTTCTTTACAATTACACGTGGGTTTTCGATTACAGATGGACTTACATTATCATCAACAATTGTAAACAACATCTTATCATACAATGTCCGGTTGTCCTCATCATTCATATCCCCTATCGTTCTAGTAGATACTCTGGCGGTACATAATACATCACAAGATTTCTTTTTTTCTTTTCAATGTAAGAATTCTTCAAATTTCCAATCAGGTCTTCTATTAAACCTTTCATTATTTCTTTTATCAATGTTCGTTTTTTTAGTATATCGCAAAAAGGTTCAGTTTGTCATTAAACATTCCAATAAGCTGATCTTTTTTCTAAATCCCGTTTCATTCAACTGATTCGTCCATTTTCCTACTTGTAGCAAACACCACATTATTGTACTTTTGTGGAATTTAATATTCATTAATTGTCATGTTTAAACACTGGGAATGAAACCATTTATTGCATTTTTTTTATAGCAATAACACATAATAATGTCCCAATCATTAATAATTAAAAAAAAACCTTCTTGATTTCCGCCTTGATCCTGACTATCAGCGACGTTTCCTTTTACAAACGGAAAGGGATATGCTTTTATTTAAGAATAAAGGAACAGTACACCAACAACATATTATTGCACATAAAGCAATTAAGAGAACACAAATGACACTATTTTTTGTCGTTTCAACTTATTTTACAATGAAGGTAAATAATTAAAAACACGAATCGGTTGTTCTAAAAAAAAACATCTTACTCATTCAAAACCTCTCATATCACTTTACACATCTGACACCAATGGCATTTAAAGAAACACAATGATTCTTTAACTTACTTTATTAAATGTCGCACACCTTCATTGTCTTTCTGCAAAACTTGTGTAAAAGATATCTTTTCATATCTCATGCAATGACTGCAATCATGTATACATATTCAGAAGGTAGTATTACCAATATTGCAGATATTATAAGTGGTTTGATGGCTTCTGTTTATTTTGTGGGGGTGGGGTGGGGTCATGGATTTCGCAAAAACCTTAAAGATCGGTTAATGCACTACGCATATTTTTAAACAAAATAACTCATCTTGTTTATTTTGAAGGTGGTGTAACAGATCTTGCATGTTTCAAGATGGAACTTATGATCTTGTACACCTTAATGATAGAATTATTTAATATTTCTTGATGGTGTCGTAATCGAATTTGCAAATTTTTAAGGCGGGGTTATTCATCATAAAGATGGAGTAACTGATCTGGTACAAAGATATTGGAAAGTCTTTGCACATGTTGAATGGTGTATAAATAGCTCCTGTTTATTCTGAACATTGCGCTTTTAAGGGAAGATTTATAATTTCTATTTGCTGTGGAGTAATGGGGTTATTAAACTTTGAAGGTGAAGTACATGATCTTGTATATTTTGAAGATGAAGCAATAGATCATACATAAAGCGAAGTTATGCGTGTATCATTTGAAGATGAAGTACTGTGCATTGCATATTTTAAAGTTGAGTCATAGTTTGGGAACCTGTCTGTTGAAAATGTGTCAGAGTTATATCGTATACATATACATGCACAGTGCGTTTACTGGAGTGCAGGTATTAATTACCTGCACTCTAAAGCATTGATTGGTTCATTTTTGCTTGGGTTTACTTATTGCCACGGCAGAGAAAGAGAAAACGATGGAAATACCATAATCAGATGCTCGTTCAACGGTCATTTTTTGGGGTTTTCATATTGTGACAACAAGGGTACGTATTTTTATGTTTGACTATGATACAAAAGAGAAAGTACATAAAAACACTCGACAATCTGATTAATACTCGGGCGGCTTCGCCCACTCGTACAAACCAGATAGCCTTGTGTTTCGATGCTCTTTCTATTACTTATATATTTTGAAGGTGGACTAATGGAAATGATATGATATCTCATAAGAATGGAGGTGGTGAAGAAGATGATAACTGGATGATGACATTGGGCTCACTGTCAGAGGGAGCTTCTCAAGACTGGTCCGGGGCCACCGTAGTAGATGAACGATCATATGCAATTAGGATGGATGTACAAGACAGTAAGTTTACTTATGCATTATGTTGGAATGTTAGTGTACAAAACTTGCCGTGGTTAACATATCAATGTGAAGTGTCACGTTTAATCTCAAATACTCAAATAGAGAGAATTGGGATTTCAGGAAGCTTCAGGAAGCAGCTTTTGTGTTGTTGTTTTTTTTTCTGTCGGAATAGGCTGCTGATCGCTATGAGCGTTCAACATCTCATAGCTTTGCTTAAATACTGTAAAATGACCCAATAGCAAAGCACTAATATTTCGCGCTTGGGCAAAAAGCGAAATCGATTCCGTTACTTAAACAATGAGTAATATAAGGATGGATATTGTTATTGGATATATATAGTTATATTTTAGGTACTACAATTAAAAAAAAAACAATGCAAAGGTGTGAGATGAAGATTTAGTGTAGATTAAATAAATTTGAAAATGTATGTGTGCTTAATTGATACACACCACAATGGCTTAAGCATTTTCATGTAAAGTAAATGTATGAAAACTCTGAATAAAAAAATCAGTGTACGTAAGTACATAAAATGACGGAATATAACGAAATCAACGATTACCATTATTATTATTCAATAATGTGCCTCTTCAGCATAAAATTATTTTGTGATGTTCAACCTCAACTAAACTATTGAACTTTATTTTCAAAAGCTTGTCAGAAAGGGCCAAGTTGGTAAGAAAAAAGGAAAAAGTTTTGAAAATTTATTTTTAATGTGTAAAATATGAGTATACAGTTTTTTCTAATAATATAAAATATGAAACTGATTAATGAAAATAACTTATGTAATTATTTATACAAAATTACAATGATTTGCATCATATCAGCTGCCATGCTTTTTTGCCAACCATTAACAAGTTACCTGTATGTCTTATCAGCAATCTGTTACTATTAATAGATTTTATAACGATACCAAACATCATGTAGTCACATGATTCTTACAAAAGAGTTTATAATTAGATAAAATAATGTAAAATAATAGGTCTCATTAAATATAAACAACCAAATAATTTTATAAGTGTCATTTTTAATATCATTCATGATTTAGATATCGTAAAATAACAACGCTTGACACATAGAAAAAAAGTAAAAGTATTCCTAGTATTCAATGACTGATCCTTAGGGATACATTATTGATTCAGTTTATGAAAATTGTTATGTTGCTTTTTAAGATGTAATATTTGTGTATTTCATTTCATTGAGCAAAGTTATCATATGTTTTAATTTTTGAGATTACTTAAAAATAATTGTGGTCTTTAATTGTTCAATGATTGAAACGCTTTTATTTTCAGATTTTAAGGGCTTTTCCTACCATAGGTATAATATTAAACTGTTTCAAATATAGTCGCCGGTTTCTACCGGCGACTAATAAAGCAGGATGACAAGTACTTTATATGTCAACCTTATTTTATATCTGTATATCTTGCAATTGTAGCAAGGTATTTTTATTGACTTTATATGATCAGAATATTATATTGCAGATAACGACCCGTCATTCACAAATTTGCCAGATACTGTCAATGTAGCCGCAAATACTGCTTCCGGTACTTCTATTTTTGACATCAGCGTCACTGATATTGACACATACGACATCAACACCCTCAGCATTAGTATGACCGCCAATTCTGACTACAGTTTTGATGGATCCACGTGTAAGTCATACATGTATTGTTAATTTCTTATTCCCTTCTTCATTAAAAACTGAAATGTCCTACTTAGCCTTCGGAACAGTCTATTGTTTATAAAGTGGTCAACCATTAGTGAGATAGGCCTATAGTACAGAACAAGAACAGGAAGTATGAACTGCATACACGTCTGACTTCCATGCTTGTTTCATTGATTATTTTAATCATTTTACAATCAAGGCTTGAAGTCATACCTGCGTCGTATGCGTTTTTTTGTGAAACAAAAGCAACCGTCTTGGAAAGCAAAGGTCAATTGCGTCGTATCATATAACATTAATTTCAACGGCGTCGTATTACAAATATACTCTTTATTATTTCTTCTGAAAAGGAATTGCCTGCTTAAAAATGGACTGAAACACAATCACACATGCTTCCAAGTATCTAATTTTGCGCTTTAAACCGGATACTAAAGAGATACTCGGGCAAATAAATGACAAAAATGTTATTGGGTATGGAGCTTTACATGTTGAACGAAATTTAGACTCCGACAGAATCACCGAGTAGTTTTAAAACAAGGCATATGACTTGAACAAACCCCGGAAGTTACAATAACAGATACTTTGGATATTGTATGATTGAAACATGTCTAAGGCATTCATTTGATATATTCATTAACATATCCAGAGTTAACTGTGACAACTATTGTGAAATCTTAACGCTCTAACCTGACCCACGTGGATCAAGTTTGGAAACCCCAATTTTAATCTTTATAAGGACAAAACTTTTGTCCCTGTTACTGCCTAGTGTATTCATTTGAGGACATTTTCAGAATAATGAATGAAAAAATCAAATCGAAAAAATAAAAATGTTGCCTGTGTCTACCTCTAAAACAATAACTGAGTAAAAAACCGCTAAATATGTAATAATACCAACTGTATCGTATCTTTCAAACTTTCGCAAAATTTTAACAGACTAGAATTTCTTGTCTATTTTCATACCTTATCATCAAATATTTATAAATTAAAGTTAAAATAAATTGGACAGAAACATGCTTTGTTTTCTTAGATTGCGGCTTTTGATTTCAAAATGAACGGTACGAGGCAGTTTTGATTCACTCAAATATATTTTTTTCTGAGTGGAATGGTCATACGAACACCTATATTCTCTTATCAATAGACGAATAAATTCTATTTAAAATCTAAATTGAGATTATTGTATTTCGGCGATAACATAAAGGTGACATTTCTTAATACATGTATTTATCTTTTTAATACTTTGTTTCCCTATGTCAATATTTTGTTGTCCTGCTTTAACAATTTGCTATCCTTTATAAATATTATGGTACACTATGTCAATATTTTAGTACTTCCTATGAAAATATTTGATGCCTTTCCCATGACTTGACACGATCACACCATGTGTCATTTGTTTGCAGCTTACATCAAAATGTTCCTTTTTTTCTTAAATTTGCTTAGCATCCAAATTCTATTACCTTGTATCCATGTTTTTCTCTGTCAATGCTCTGCTAAACGATGTTAATATCCAACTGTCTAATGGCATTATGATATTTTTTGTCTAAGGCCTTTATTTCGTTACCGTTTGTCAATGTTTTCCTGCCTTTTGTAAATTATCTGCAGCAAAATGTCAATAATCAATTGTCTGATGACTTTTTCTTTTGTCTTAGGCCAATATTTTGCAGCGATTTTTTAATATTTTGCTTCTGTTTGTCAATTATCTGCTTATCAATATCAATTTTCTGCTGATCAATGTCAATATTTTATTGTCAAATGGCTTTTTGATGCCTCGGGTCAATTTTTGGCGGTGTATGTCAATATTTTGCTGTCTTGCGCAATATTTCTTTCATTTTTTCAGTTTAGTTTTGCCGTCTTGCAATATTTTACTCTCCATGTCAAAATTGTGCTGCCCTATATGATTTCGATTTTGCTCTACTTCGTAAATATTTTGCTTTCATAGGTTAATAATTAGTTGTCCTTGTGATATTTTGTCAATATATTGTTGTCCCTCAAATACAATTTGCCATCTTACGGCAATATCATAATGTGTGTTGTCAAAATTTTGCTGCTGTTTGTCAATATTTTGTTGACTCGTTAATATTTTGCTGTCCTATATCAGTCTACTTGAAAAAGCTACATTGAGTCTATATTTTGCTTTTCTCTATTCCTTTACCAATATTTTGCCTTTTTATGTCAGTATTAGGTCATTTTTTTGCTGCCCCTTGTCAATATTTTTTTGTCCCCCGTGTCAAAATTTGTTGCTTCGTGCCAACATTTGCTGCCCCAAGTATTATGCTCTCCTTTGTCAATAATTTACTGCCCTTTGTCATCTCAATATAAAAATGTCTTATACCAATATTTCCCCAGTCTATTTTTTACTGCCTTATGCTTTTAATTTGCTTATCTGCAGCAATAATTACCAAAATGTTTCAATACTTTGCTCTCTTATTTCTCACTTAAGTAAGTTATGCTTTTTCATTGAAGATGAAGTATCTACAGCTACCACGTTTTCCACTACAACTGTGGACAAGCTAGTATTTAAAGTAACTGACCAGTGTTCAAATACTGCAACTGCTACACTTACCGTCTCAATTACAAACCAGGTATTTAAAATAATTTACTTCCCTCAGTAAACAGATTACTTGGTAGCATACTTATATGAAAGCCAGACCTTCATATAAATATCATATTATTGTTTTGTCTAAACTTCATATTTTTATCTTTAAACTATAAATTTAAGCATTAAACTTCAGTCAACATACAAAAGCTTACATGTAAATGTGTTAAACTGCTTTAAGTCAGAAATATATTATCATATTACCGAATTTACATTTCATGTAAATAAAGGGAGATAATAGAACTTTTTTTTCGATAAAGTCTAACCCAAATTTTTCAACATAGATTTTATTGATTACTTATAATGCGTGTAAACATTGGCAGTATATATTTAACATATTCTTTGATGTTTGGAAATTGCTTTAGAAGAAGAATGATATACATGAATGAAATTTCACGTCCTCATCGACTTGCATACATATTTAGGATCATTCACTGAATTACCGAATTCAAAATTTATATGTCACCTTTTGGTTGATAATAATAATTTAGGACATGAATTGTGACATGTCTGGGGTCCGTACTTTTAGTGTCTGAAAGGGCTGATGAACCCTTATTAAGCCTAGAATACATACATACATTGTTGCATCATTAATTGCAATGTACAGGATAAAGTCTAAGGATTCATTTATATTCTGCAATTTTTATTTCTAATTCTTTAAAGGGGTACACTATTTTTTCTTAAAACCATATTTTTCATTCAAGCCCCCAACTATAACCAACCTTCCAGACTCGAACTCTATAAGCGAGGACGAAACTACCGCGACGTCTCTATTTACAGTGAGCGTAACCGATCCCGAGGGAAGCGCAACCACGTGCAGTATTGCAAGCACAACACCTGCCGGAGCACCGTTTACTATTGGACTTACGGGTATTTATTATTCGAAAGTTATTTTTTGTAAATACTTTCTGTAAATACATGTATCATTATCTAAACCATATATAACTAGATTAAGAGCCCTTGAGAAGTTCTGAAAACAATGGTACTTTAAGTATATGAATGCATCGTCAAATACCCACGACCGAACCATTAGCATTTGATTAAATGTTACTCGTGGGTATCCGACGATGACATTATGAATGATTCATTACATATATTCGAGGACATCTTAGAAAGAAAAGAACATAAGGTACCATTCTAATGCAATGATATCTGTTATCGTTACTGTCTTATTAATCACTGATTTACCCAGAACTTGCTGAGTCTGTCCTGCTAACAGTCCGATGAAAGTATGGTATTTCGGCTCTATACTGGCGGCAATGACTAGTCCGTTCCGGTTCCGGCAGGCTAAGGGTTGATCAATGCTTTGACCTTATTGCAAAAATAGAATAAGACTTATTGTAAATAGTATGCATCTTAAAGAAAATGATAATACAACTTATATTGCAAAATTTATTGGCAAATTGTTGATAGTAAATTATTATTTTTTTATTTTCTGATTCTTTACTTCTTATGTTTTTTGTCGTTACATGTGATTTCTGAAGATTATGAAAATTACAAATGTATTTTATATACTTTGAAATTCAACAAGCTGTTTTTTAAAAAGATTTTGATTTTAAATATTATGTAACTTTCTGCTTTCATAGACAAAATCATTACCAGTGATTCATCGCCAGGATTTGATTATGCTACTACAAGCTCTTACACCTTATCAATAGACTGTTCGGACGGACAATACACAGACAGTGGTACTTTCACTGTTTCGATAATCAAAAATGTGCCACCTGTCTTCCTCAACCTTCAAAGTAATATTTTTCTTGACAATTATTTTAAACAAGTAGGTCATTGCGGCCATACTACTTAGTATGTTACGTCATCAGATACGAGTATATAAACAACATCTGATGTAACGTTACATATTACATAGTATGAATCAAATTCTGGAAACAAAGTGATCCCTCGGAATGATCAAGAATGATAAAACGTCATTTCTTAAGCTTTAACAAAAAGTTTAAACAGAATTTAAACATTTATGAAATTGCTATCAAAATGTGTGAGAAGTTTATATTTTTTTCTTGAACCTTTTAAAAAACCATGTTCATTAACAATTAAAGGAGATAAATCAAAGTCACAGTGAGTAAAAGTGTATGTCATTGTATGCTATACCTGAGTGTTTTCAATAAGAACATTGTAAAATTTTAGCAATTTACTTACGAGAATAAAGAAAAAAAACACAGAGCTATGTAAAATATAGTAATGTTAATTTACTTTTCAGATTCTACGTCAATTTCAACAACAGACACAATCGGCACTAATGCATTTACGGTCCTTGTTTACGACACGGATGACGTATCGTATACAATGACATGTGTGCCTACACCTTGTCCCTTCGCAATATTTGCTTGTAAGCTATTGCATATGATTTCATTTTCAAATAATTGACATGATTAGGCATACACATCTTTAGTGATATGTAAGTCTTTAAAAGTCGAACTAAGATATTTTTGTTAGCTATATTTTAAGTGACATTTTAAATATTTCTCAAATGCTTTGACATCGAGATCTTTCTAAAGTCCATTTTAATTCATTTGCATTATGTTATTGACAAGCTCTATTGTATCACAAATTTTTGTGAAAATTTTTCAGTGTTACATTTCATGCTTTCCATGTCCAGTTTTTATGTTAATTCTAAATAAAACTTGATTTTCATTAAAACTATGTTGCATGACTCAGACCGCAATAAAATGTTTTGCATAGTTAATTCACCAAAACATGTATTATTTTCAGATTAATTATGTTAACCATACACTACTCGGTTTTTAATCATAGATTTGATATTCATCTTGAAAATATTAATTCAATATTTTCAAATAACAATAAATAGTTTGCTGAGGCTATATAAGCTGGATTTAGGAGTATCATATCAATGAATTTCACATCCCAATATGGGTTATACAACAGATTGTTCACCTGAGAAAAGCTGCCTCCGTTGACACTATCTTGTCAACTGCTAACATTTTGTTACCACCTTAATTGGGATTTGATTTTTGTATACCGAAAACATCATTAAAATTACAAACATACTCTTAGTTAGTAAACACCTAAAAGGTCTAAGGGTGGTAACCGATACGGAAAAGAAAATTAAAACCTGACATCGAGATTTCGTATGAGGGTCTTTTGATAATATCAACGGGTTGAAACTTGATGTTACCATGTACCAACCACTAGTAAGCAATGGTGTAACAATTGCTATCCCCCTGTCAGTAATCCTTATTTCTAGTCCGAAGCGTCAACCGCTCGATCTAGCCGCAACAACATTGTTCATTATAAAGGCAACGTTTCAATCTACGAAAACAACAACATTAAATATATTTCCAACTGATCTGAATAAAAGTACACATTTACATAACCTGCTGCACATTTGTTCATTTGCTCTTTTAATTTTAGCTGGACAAATACAGATAACAGAGGACCTATCAGGACATACAACTGTTGGATATGACGTGTATATAACTGTGGCTGATGCTAGGAATACTGTTGGTCCAAAAATCCTAACAATTACAGTAGCAGGTAAATCTGAACATGAATATTTTGCCAATTATCATGATTTTATGGATTTACATGTGATCTTTTGCGATGCAAAGTGCTTTCTGTCAAGTATTGTTATGTTGCTTGTAACCATAAGATTGCCGGAATAATAAGGAAACAAATTCATGTCTTTGATACTATTGGTAATATTTTCGTTGAAAAGATTTTGAAACGATATATAATGATAAGTAAATTAACCCTATCTTCGCATATCTGATATTCATCTCATTGACACATGTTGACAAAGGTTTTTTTATCAATATCAACGTTCATATCTTAAAATTTCTCAAAAACATATTGCATGAACCATTTAATTGTTTTATGTACTTGTGTAAGCTTAGGGCAGGCAGGGTTCATTCTAATTTTGATATTGGTCAGAAGAGTGGTCCTTATTGTGTCCAAATATTTCTGAAATTTGAAAGCGTTGATTTATTTATCAAAATGGTTGCTAGCTTTTCTACGAAATCAGAAGATTATAACACTTGCATAAAGTATCAAAGTGTTTTTGAATGATGTCGTCAATTCAGATCAACAAAATCCGAATGTAAAAAGTTTGCTATGTTCTTTGTGAACACACATATGGATAGAGACTATTTTGTGCTTTTGTTGTTACAACATAAGGGTATATAATTTCTAATAATAACTGCTCAACATAATTTTGATAATGAATACTTTAAATATATATATACAGATATCAACGACCCGGTAACTGTTTCCAATCTCCCCTTGACGGTAACTGTTGTGGAAAACACGGCTGTTGGAACGGTTATTTTCAACGTTTCCTACAGTGACAGTGACACCTCACAGGCTCATATATTTTCAATGGCTACATCTGGAACTGGACTGACATATTTTAGCATTTCATCTAGTGAGTAATGAATTATCAACAATGTATTTCAGATTTCACACAACAATAACACCAGTGTTTTCACAACACCTTGTGTTGCATAGAAGTGAATGAAGATTTATTTTATATTTTCATTATGTTATAAACCATAATCATTCGGTCGATATGAAACATTTTATCCGTCATGAATTACAGTATGGAGGGTTTATCACCAACATTTATGTGGTTAAAACAAAGATTAGTTTAGGTATCAAGTACATATCATTTCCTTGTTTTATGCCTTATCCAAGTGTTTTGTTTTTATGTATTTGATTTAGCTGGACAAGTGTCGATTTTAAGTGCAATTGATTACGAAACGATCGGAACAACGACATTTTCCCTTGACGTCACTGTGTCTGATCCTGTGACGTCAGACACGAAGACTCTAACAGTTGAAGTCATAAACGAAAATGAGGCACCTTCATTCAGCCAGACCAGCTATACAATCTCAACAACAGAGGGAAACGTATGTTTTCCATATTAGTATTATTCTCAAATTATGTGTTGACTATTATTTTCATTATCCAAATAATAATATTGTTAACAATAACGTTTTAGGTATTCTATTTTCTATCTAATACAATGTAAGTCAGAAGCAAATGAAAACAAATATACATCAAGATCATGAATCAATAAATCAATCAATCATAGTTATTTTATATACTTTATACAGTTATATTCTGTTGCGCTTCACAAGATCCTACAATGTCAAAGTCATTTCCACAGTTTAAAACTATATACACATTTGACGAAACTGTTTATCTATAAACTTGTTCAAAGAGGTGCGCTTTCAGTCTTTTTCTGAATGCAATTTCCGATGCAATGCACTTTAAGTCTTTTGGAAGGGCGTTCCACCATTTAGGTCCCATAACAGAAATAGATCTGTCAGCAAGTCTGGCCCTGCGTCTTGGCAAAACAAACTGTGTACAAGTGTCATCAGCAGCTCATCTTAGACTGTATTTTCTTCTAACACAATCAAACAAAGTTATGAGATACGTTGGAGCTGTTCCATGTAACAAATATTTGATAATGTATGTAACAGTTACCGTTCATCAAGTTACAATCACTGTGAGTAGATCCGTATAATAAAATGCTTTGAATAAATCAGTTGTAGCTCATTTTAGCTTCAGCTTACCTCAAATGTGTAACTTTTTATGTTCCTCTCTGTTACTAGGCAGGAACTGTGATAGGGACACCGCCCTTTGGTATAACCGATGTTGACACCGGTGATACAAAAACATTGACCAATGACTGCGGTGCTTATACCGGATATTTCCTTATGGCTTCATCCGGGCAAGTGAGCTATCAATCTGATTATGACCTTGACTCTGGATCTCTTCCGACCAGTGTCACGTGTACAGTGACGGTGACCGATAGCGGGGCCCTCACAGATACAGCCACTTTGACAATAACAATATGTACGTATTTTCTATTTCTTATCATTCTCTCTGCTGAAACAAAAAACGCTTTTCTAAGTTCCTGTTACCTGCAATGAAATGTTTTGTACACAATGCACTATAACGTTGTAGCATAATTATAAGTAAACAGAGGCGTTGTTTTCTTTCGATGTAGTTCTTGCGTTTTCAAAAAATATTGAAATACATGTAATGGCTCCTTTCTTTTACAAAAAAGCTGATGATAACGACAATTCACCAGTCTTCTCTCCTACCACGTACAGTTTCCACATCAGTTACTATGCATCCGCCGGCACATCTATCGGTACAGTCACCGCAACTGACGCCGATACCGGTGCTTATGGCGTCATAACATACACTTTGGACCAGAGTTCCTTGCCTGCAGAATATTTTGGAATTAGCACTACTGGCGAAATAACTGTGCTTTCGTCACCACAGGGCAGTGGGTTAGCATTCGGTACTTCAGTCACGGTTACAGCTACGGCTTCTGATATAGGAGCCAGGACAGATACAGCGTCTGTCGTCCTTATAATTTCCGGTAGGTTGTCGGTGCTCAGATAACTTAAGCTAAATGTTTATCACTATATTTAAATGTATTTAGAACCGGAATGTTTTTTGCTAATCAATACCCCGCTAAATACTTTAATGGACTTGTCCAATTTTTATTCTGGACAAAACCATTTCATGGAATGTTCCAAGATATTTAGTGATCGAATAGCTGTCAGTGCAGACCATACTCAGTGATCTTGGTCTGCACTGGTCACCGTCTGTTGGCTAAGGATTTCCCTAGATTACCAATTAAGACTACGTATTAGTGCAACAACTTTTGACATTATTTCAATGGAATAATTCATAATTACTTAAATTCAATTGTCTATTTCATTCAGGCGCTACAAATATTGTTTCATCATTATTATGAGCTTAAGCTATTATTTGCTATGGTTTTATATTCTATTCTTTCAACACTATTTATATTGTTTATTATGTCACCCTCCGAAGAAGGGTTAGGGACTTCAATCTTAATATGGAGATTGATCATGACCAGTAAATGAACCACTTTTTAAATCAGAACGGTTTCCGACCAAAAACTAGAAAACCTCTTCAAACTTCACAGTTGCATTGGTCTTTGCCAGTAGATAAACCCTATTGATTTTGGGGTTAAATGTTCACCATGATTCCGACCAATAACTCGGTTTCTGGCCAGTAACTCGACAACCCATTCTTTGGCCCACTTGGCCCTACATCTTCACAGGTGCATTGGTCTTGGCCAGTAGTTGACCATTGATTTTAAGAGTAGAGGGTCTAAGGTCAAGGTCACATTCACCTTGTTTTATATCATATTGCACTAGAAACGACTATGGTTATTAAAATTGTTGTAAACCTATTATTTTAAAAGATAATTATGGCGCATATGTGTCATTTTGACATTTCCTGTTTGGAATACCTGTAGTTACTATCCCACAATGCACTATGTTATTATCTCACCATGCACTATATTATTCAGATTCTACGACCACAAGTACAACGACCACCACTGATAGGTATCGTTCTTTCCTGGAAGACAATAAGAATATCGCCTGGTTGTCGGCATGCATTGTTGCCTTACTTGTCTGTCTTGGCGTTCTTGTTTACGTCATCTTCACGTGCCATGGACAAAATGGGTGTGGCCAATTTGCAAAAACTTTGTAAGTATTTAATGTCTTTTGCGAACACGTTAAAAACTTTTATGTATCTTTTAACTAGTATAACATTATATGAAATCTTTCAAGCAGTTACAATATTTTTCGGTTGTTTTTGTTTTGTTTCTGTCTTGACAGTTTTAAGGGTTTTTAACCATTTACAATACACCATTAAAGATAAACACTATATGCATGTGATAGTTATTAAAAACAAGTAAACAAGATTATAATACATATACAAACTTAATATCCAGTAGAAAATTAAGAATATTTTAATTTAATCAGGTTTGACAAAGTTCTCTATTTTGTGTCAATAATTTGGACAATAATAGATAGATGTGTTCACCTTTTTCTTTTTGTTTCATTTCAACCTATTCTTGAATTTTTCCAGTTGTAAACAAAACCCTAAGAAAAAAGGACGTTTTGGGCATAAAAGAAGGAAGTATTCATTGGATTCTGTTGCAGAGGACTCCTCTTGGAACAGAAGGAGTGGCCATGAAAGTGGGTGGAGCTTTGGTTTATACTGTACTTATTGTATAAGTTTACATTTTGTATTTGCCAAATTTCTATAATCTAATGGCATATTGGATTAAATGTATAAATAATTGCTATATATGGAAAAGATAAGTACTTGCTCATCATTATTTTAAGGATAATACTTCTTAAATGTAACTGATCTTTTAATGTCTGTATTAAAAGTAAAATACTACTTTTGTTCCCTTTCAGTAAATCCAAGGAGACCACCGCCAAATCCAATACGTAAATAAATATATTAACTTCTATACATGTTTAAACTTGTGAATATACTAGGAGGATATATTTTCGTTTGAGTGAAATATGGAATATATTTTCACGAAACATGATAAAATAACACTTATTTTCACGAAATAATTGGAAAAAAAACCTTGAAGGGTATAAAGCTCTATTTAGCTACCTGTTTACAAACACATTTCTTCTTCGACTTTAAATTATATATTTTATCAACATTAATATATTTTTTTGACTTTTTACAAAAACGTGATAACATGTATGAAATACATTTGAGTGCAATGTAGTTTAACACTAGCTTTGAAGTATTACACGATCATTCATGACGTAGTATTAGGTTCATGATGCGGGCTTTGAATACTTACTTACATTTTCCCCCATGTCTTATTTCAGGTATGCAAGCTTGGAGAAGAGACATGGTGTGAACAAACTGAGAAAAGACGAGTAAATCATATCACATCTGACGCATGTATTTTTCATACAAAGATAGTTGAACAAATGTAATGGTCAATTATAAATTGGTTAACAACTTAAAAAAACTGTCAACGAAAGACACGAAAACGATCGGAAAAATAGTGTATTACTTGAAAAATTATATCTACATTTAAAAATAATGTTATACTAGGGATACATTTCAGTCGCGGGGATTCCTTCGTGGCTGACAAATGCTCCTTGAATATTAAATTGACAATTGTCTTGTACTATAGAAAAAATAATTTGAGTGGTAGGCAAACATACCAGTGCAGTAATATTCATAACAATAAAAACTGTTTGTTTGAAAAGAAAACTCCTTCGGCGTCCACACGATATGTTTTGTGTGACTCAATGGCAGCAAAATTTTTCTTAGGACTTTTAGTATTTTCTTAGTATTTTTATGTAATTTTTTAAATAAATTATTCACATAAAAATCTAAATACATTAAACATTTCATATATGCTTTGCATTTTTTATATTTATTGTATATTTGATTCGCATGTATGTCATATTTCAAGTGAATTATATTAATTCATTATGTATGTATTGCATAAGGCACCAAAAGGCAATGGTTTGTTAAATTTGAATTTGGATTGAGTTTGATTCTTAATGATGCTCGGATAAAGTGTTTTATCTTTTATGATGAAAAAGTTAATACATTATTACAAAATACAAATGAAATGTTCCGTTTAGTCCAAAAACAATAAGCTACAAACGTGTATTCAAGAAACCAAATATTAGTGATACCACTATCTGTTTATCAACGGGTATAATTCCAGATGAAAACAAACTCCACCAAATGTATAAATACATTCAGAAACTTTAAATAGTCTATAGCTAAGTTATATATTTATCATGTTATATAGATGAAATATACCGGTAAATTAATTAAGTCCAAATAATGGTAAGTATAACTTTTGAATAAAAGAATCATTCGATAGTATACTAGGTAGGGAATTCCCTATATGTGTAAATAAGCAATGACGTAGCAAAAAGATGTGTAGTGCTAGATATAACATTGATTGGCTGTTCTGTGGAAGTGCAGTAGCGTCATAGGCCGTGAAAATACCTTGCTCGGACCAAGAAGCACAAAAGTTATACTGGTCAAAACTTGTTATTCATAACATTAAGCTAATTGTAAGTTCTCTTCTGTTATGATATACGGAGATACCAAATCTATAAAAAAAATAATACAACATCAAAGAAACAAATAATGTTTTCATTATTTTTACGAATGTATTATAATATACTGTGCTTCCCTCAAATATATAATACCAGCAAAATAATAAAATAAATGAAAATGAAATATATAAATGAACATATATCAAAACACTCATATAAATATAGATATATATAAATTACCTGTCATAATAAACATAGACAGCACACTTATAAAATTATTTAAATAAAAGACAGAAAGCATGACCCAGTCAGCTGTGCGCATGCATGGCGGTTAAATTACGAATTAAAAAAAATGAGGCCCGTCACCATAGCTTAATTTGTTAGTAAATGGTATATAAAGAATGCTTATAATGAGGTTATTGAAGTGAATATTTAACATGGAAGATCAATCGGCAAGAAAGACATCTATTTTTGGAAATGCAGTCTTTCAAATACTTTAGGATTTTTATTAATGATAAGGTAGATACATATAGAATAACAAATGACCATGTGAGACTTCATTTGCTTTAAATACGTTATTGTATTGTGTATCAGCTTGTGAAACGACTATTTACATTGTGATACATGGTCCGGTTTTTTCTTTTTAGCACATGATTTGTGAAAATTATAATTTTTATACTGTTCGCTCATTTTTCAATAAGTTAAAATGTCGTACCACTGTATATCAACTGTGTATCAACGTTCACCCATTTTACATTTTTAAAAAACGCATTCACATGCTCTGATTTGATAATATTAACTCTATTGTAAAAACGGGAATCAAAGGTTTTAAGATAACAATATCACAAGTGTTTTGTAAAACCGTATAAAACACTTTAAAAACAATTTTTAAGACGGTCATTTCTGACAGCTTATTTAGAGGGAGTATACAGTATTTTGCAATTTAGTATTTGGAAATATATTCCATATTGTTATAAGAAAAGAATAAAATTAATTTTTAAAAATTAATATACAGAAAGATGAGGATTAGAAACGTGCTCATTACCATTTTGGTACTAATTGTGAATATTTTTGGTAAGTAATTATCATGTTTCAAAAAGAACGTCTTATATAATGCTTAAACCATCATCGACTAATTAAAACAAATTCATTGAAAATGCGAAAGATTAAAGAACGTGTCCGGGAAAAAATTGCGCTTTGTTTTACGGATATTGCGTTTTATTTATATGTTTGGTAGGATAGTTTATTTATATGTTTGGTAGGATATAAGCTGGATATTTCAAGTGGGTTGATGCAGAATTGCCAGTGTTTGCAGGAATCCTGAAGGTAAAAAGTGAAGCGTTACTTTGTTATGACAAAAGCTGACTTAAATTATTATAAGAAGTTAACTGACTTGCATATAGTTCTTCTATTTACAAATGCTCAGGAACAGCAGCAAATTCCGTTGATGCAAAAAGGGTGTTTAATTCTTCATAATTGAACTTTTATGCAGACCTTGGGGATACCTTTCTAGTCGTGTTCCTGCAAGCGTTCTTGTATTTTAACTCTAATCAATGTTCAAAGTGGTTTGCACGTGTAATTATTAATAAAATATTTTTCAGTTAACAGAAATTTCTTATTCTAAGGAAATGCATTGAAAATTATTTTTAATTTTTCTTATTCTGAAGAAGGCGGATAATGACCATCAGTTACAGATAAAGAACAAAGTTCTATATTTCCTATTTTCTTTAAAACATGTTATAAATTATACTATGTACAGTGTGACATTAATAGCATAGCTATAACATTTATTTATACATGTACGTCACAATAAAGAATTGATTTTTACATTGTATTTTTGTGCCCCTTAAAAATCCATGTCTTCTTCCTGTAGATATGTTGTGTGTGCTATATAGAGGATATTGAATGAGTGTAAGTTTAATACTGAATTCATTGACCGAGTTGAATAAAATTATATTATGCGAGCCTCAGGCGATACAATAAATTCAGTAATGAACTTACACGAATTTAATATTCTATTTATCGCATACCCAAAATAAAGACCGTTTAAAGTGAAATAAGAGTCATTTTTCATTGACGCGTCTATAGTATAATGCTAACATTTAAACGCGTCTTTACACTATGTTTGTATAACGCTAATGACGTCACGTCAAAATATATGCACGGCCGTGCAATACCATATTTACGGAGTCGCAAAATCGGCACGGGTGTGTGATAAAATAATATATGGTATGTTAAACGCAATAAAATCATTTGAGTTAAGAGTTTATTATACATGTATTACATCCCTTCTTGTCCGTGTAATATTGCATCGTCATACAAAAAAAACCCGTAAAACTTAACAAATATTAATTTAGTAAACTGAATGCTTGTAGTCATTGTGTTAAAAAGTATCTTACATTCATTGTTATCTTATATTAACTTTATAATTTCCAAAACTTGCTTAACGAGAAATTTGTACAACATCTCATGTGAGGTCATTATATATACTTATACATGTAATTATGTAAAAGCACTTTAAGTAATCCGAAAAAACAACATTTTTTTCTTCACTCTGATTAATCTATGTACATGTATCAGATATCAAAAAAAATATATATCAGTTTAGTCGATTGAAGAAGCCAATTATTATTCTATAATTTCTTAAAAGTCATTTTATTTTCAAATCATAACACTACGCTTAAATTATGAAATTGTCGTATTCTAATACCGAGCTATTGTCATGAAGTCATGACGGATCATTGTTGCCAGCACTATTAAGTGTTGAGTACCGCTCAAGCCGGTGCTAGGGGGGCGTGAGGCATGTTGCACTAATTCATTATACCTCATGTACAGACTCAGTCAAACCGAGTCTGCAATTTTAATGTAATTTTGTTGTGATTATTGCTTCCGAGGGATCAGTTTGTTTCCAGATTTTTATAGCAGTTGTCAAGTGATGTGTGGCAGGCGTTAAAAGTTGTCCAGTACTTCACTTTAGTGTTGTTGTATTTTTTCTGATCCTTCGCGTTTATTGACCCCAGCACTTTTAAATGTTGAGAATTGAGTACCGCTCAAGCCGGCTAGAGGGCGTGAGAGATGTTGCATTTTTTTCATGAACAGGAGTCTGCAATTTCTTGTAATTTTTGCTGTTTTTAATGCTCCTGAGGGTTCACTTTTCCCCCATAAATTTCTAATCGTTGGTGTGTGTTAGTTTGTTTCTTTTTTTCTTCCTTTTTTATCCTTAATTGTTTTCATTTTCGTACAATTTTCTTTCTTTTTCATGTATTTATATATTCCTTAATCAACGGATATTATTGTAATTAAACATGATATAAGAATGTTGTTGTTATTACTGCATAATTAAATACACTTTTCATGAGAGAGACTTTCAAAGGTTAATCTTAATACTAAGCTGTAATGTAAATAGTATATGTGCGCACGGCTTTAATAAAGCCGATATGTACGTTATTTCAGAAAGAAACCAAAAAATAGCGGTCGTGATATAGCTAAGAGAAACGCTTCAGTTTAGAATCATTTTGTACATAAATGAAAACTGACAATGCGCTATGTAACACCGCACTTTGGGGTCAAACGCACTTTGGGGTCGACCCCAAAGTGCGTTACGCACTTTGGGGTCCAATTTCGACCCCAAAGTGCGTTAAACAGGTACATATGCATTTTTTAACATCAGACAAACGACCGCACTTTGGGGTCAGAGAAAATTTATGTTCATTATGTTTTAAATAATATAGTGTAGTCAAAACCAATGGTAAACAAAAATCAAGGTATTAAATAGACACAAAACATGTGCCCTGAATCAATAGAAATTAAAATGGTCTTGATTAGTAAGTGAAGGACTTTCAATAAATAAATCACCAAATTAAGAATTTGTATCAATTATTAAGTTTAAAATATGTTTTTCTCAAATTTTCCATTTATTTTAAAAGAATGTACACCTTTTATTAACTCCATTGTCTTTAGCTAAATGCATCATTTTCCCGTTTGTTATTTACACTTTTTACAGAAATATGATAGTCTTAGCATAAACAAAGGTATAAATTCTGGGTAATCTTAGTAAGACATTTCAGTAAAAAAAATTGCCTGATAATATGTTAAATAGCCATTAGCTTTTTTATTTTGATGTTCTTTTATATTATAAAAAAAACACATTGGCCAATTACCTGAACCATCCTTTTCATCTGTTGCTTTTTGACAATGATGAGTACAGTTATAGTGAATAAGTATTTTATATGGAAATACTACATTTTTTTTGACTACTTTTATGAAAACAGGTAACAAGCATCTTACATTTCTCTGATACCATTATTTTAACATTATAAAATTCATGTTTGCTCTTTCTAAAGAAGAGGTTATGAAGCCTCAGATCACAGATAAGATGTCAAAAAACAAATTTATAAAGCAGGCCACATATCCAAACGGTGATTCAACAGTATTCAAGTGAGGAATACTGGAGCCACCCAGCAAGAAAGATGCCGAATAGACAGAACTAAAATACCACAGGCACAACAATTATGTCGTGCTGAACGATCTTTAAGGATCGAAGCCTTTGTCCTTGTCATAGTATTGTCTCAATGAATAACCAATCCGTCATTGAATTACGGCTTTAGTTTTCGTATTATCTCATTAAAATAACCATTGCAGTATTCTAGTATTACTTTGATCTCATTGAATTACCGTTGTAGTTCTAGAATAAAATCGTTTATTATCATTGCAGATTCAGTATTGTTGCAGTTCTAGTATTAACTAATTGAATTACGGTTGCAGTTTTTAGTATTGTCTCATAAAAAACCGTTGCAGTTTCAATATTGTCTTAATGAATTACGGTTGCAGTTTTAGTATTGTCACATTGAATTACTATTGTCTCATTGAATTACGGTTGAAGTGTTAGTATTGCCTCATAAAATAACCGTTGCAGTTTAAGTATTGTCTCAATGAATTGCGGTTGCAGTTTAAGTATTGTCTCAATGAATTGCGGTTGCAGTTTAAGTATTGTCTCAATGAATTACTGTTGCAGTTTAAGTATTGTCTCAATGAATTGCGGTTGCAGTTTAAGTATTGTCTCAATGAATTACGGTTGCAGTTTAAGTATTGTCTCAATGAATTACGGTTGCAGTTTAAGTATTGTCTCAATGAATTGCGGTTGCAGTTTAAGTATTGTCTCAATGAATTACGGTTGCAGTTTAAGTATTGTCTCAATGAATTACGGTTGCAGTTTAAGTATTGTCTCCATGAATTACTGTTGCAGTTTAAATATTGTCTCCATGAATTACTGTTGCAGTTTAAGTATTGTCTCCATGAATTACTGTTGCAGTTTAAGTATTGTCTCGATGAATTACTGTTGCAGTTTAAGTATTGTCTCAATGAATTGCGGTTGCAGTTTAAGTATTGTCTCGATGAATTACGGTTGCAGTTTAAGTATTGTCTCCATGAATTACTGTTGCAGTTTAAGTATTGTCTCAATGAATTACTGTTGCAGTTTAAGTATTGTCTCAATGAATTGCGGTTGCAGTTTAAGCTACAGTCTCACTTACATCCCGGCAGAGCCCCGGCAGAGCCCCGGTAGACGTCCGGGGTGATCCGGGAACGACCGGGGTACGACCGGGAACAACCGGGGTACATCCGTAACTCTGCCGGCAACGTCCTGGATGATCCGGGATGATCCGGGAACATCCGGCATTCGACCCCGGATGGAATAAAATATTTAATATCACCGGGGTGGTCCGGGATGATCCGGGAAGGTATAGCTTTGCCGGCTTCATCCTTAGCTCTGCCGGGAACGACCGGGGTTATACCGGGGAAGCACCGTAGCTCTGCCGGCACAAACCGGGGATGATCCGGGGTATGATATAGCCGGTAGAGCTACGGTAGAGCTCCGGTATATGCCGGCAGCGCCCCGGTAACTACAGGCAGAGCACCGGAGGATAAAGGTAGAGCTACGGTTGATCCCGGTAGAGCCCCGGCAAAGCCCGGATCATTTCAAAAGAATAACGACAATTTGCGATGATTGCACTTGTTTGTATTAAAAGCCTTCCCATTTCGCTTCTATCCAGTATGGCATAAGGATTTTTCAGAAAATCATCATGAATTACTATTCTGGAACAATAGATATTATATTAAATAAAAATTATGTATCAATGTTATCATTTTCGGGCGTTTTCAATCCACCGGGGTTCTACCGGGGCTCTACCTGGATCGTCCTTGGCTCTGCCGGGACTCTGCCTGGATCGACCGGGGCTCTGCCTGGGTCAACCGGGGCTCTTCCGGCGTCATCCGGGAACAACCGGGGAAGCATCGGCATGAACCGTAGCTTCACCTGGGCTCTGCCTGGATGATCCGGAGCGCATCCTGGGTGGTTAGTAGAGAACTACCGTAGTGCTGCCGGGGTAAGTGTGACCGCAACAATAATTTCATCCAGGATCGTCCCGGATCATCCCGGTAACTTACCGGGATGGTCCTGGGCTCTGCCGGGAGTAAGTGAGACCGAGGCTTTAAGTATTGTCTCAATGAATTACGGTTGCAGTTTAAGTATTGTCTCAATGAATTGCGGTTGCAGTTTAAGTATTGTCTCGATGAATTACTGTTGCAGTTTAAGTATTGTCTCAATGAATTGCGGTTGCAGTTTAAGTATTGTCTCGATGAATTACAGTTGCAGTTTAAGTATTGTCTAAATGAATTGTGGTTGCAGTTTAAGTATTGTCTCGATGAATTACGGTTGCAGTTTAAATATTGTCTCGATGAATTAGTGTTGCAGTTTAAGTATTGTCTCAATGAATTGCGGTTGCAGTTTAAGTATTGTCTCGATGAATTACTGTTGCAGTTTAAGTATTGTCACATTGAAATACTATTGTCTCATTGAATTACGGTTGAAGTGTTAGTATTGCCTCATAAAATAACCGTTGCAGTTTAAGTATTGTCTCAATGAATTGCGGTTGCAGTTTAAGTATTGTCTCAATGAATTGCGGTTGCAGTTTAAGTATTGTCTCGATGAATTGCGGTTGCAGTTTAAGTATTGTCTCAATGAATTGCGGTTGCAGTTTAAGTATTGTCACATTGAAATACTATTGTCTCATTGAATTACGGTTGAAGTGTTAGTATTGCCTCATAAAATAACCGTTGCAGTTTGAGTATTGTCTCAATGAATTGCGGTTGCAGTTTAAGTATTGTCTCAATGAATTGCGGTTGCAGTTTAAGTATTGTCTCGCAGTTTAAGTATTGTCTCAATGAATTGCGGTTGCAGTTTAAGTATTGTCTCAATGAATTACGGTTGCAGTTTAAGTATTGTCTCGATGAATTACTGTTGCAGTTTAAGTATTGTCTCAATGAATTACGGTTGCAGTTTAAGTATTGTCTCGATGAATTACTGTTGCAGTTTAAGTATTGTCTCAATGAATTACGGTTGCAGTTTAAATATTGTCTCAATGAATTGCGGTTGCAGTTTAAGTATTGTCTCAATGAATTGCGGTTGCAGTTTAAGTATTGTCTCAATGAATTGCGGTTGCAGGTTAAGTTTTGTCTCAATTAATTACAGTTGCAGTTTAAGTATTGTCTCAATGAATTGCGGTTGCAGTTTAAGTATTGTCTCAATGAATTGCGGTTGCAGTTTAAGTATTGTCTCGCAGTTTAAGTATTGTCTCAATGAATTGCGGTTGCAGTTATAGTATGATATCATGGAATTACTGTTGAAATTTTGTAGAATACGAATGACTGAGGCAATTTTTGAAATAGCTCATGTATATAAGTCATATTCTTTTCAACGCTTGAACAGAAACTATACATGTATTATGATGATGATCTATATAATACGCTCTTACATAACGAAATAAATCGGATGATTTTGTTGTTGATGATGTCATTTTTATTGGTGTTGTTATGTTTTTGTTTTATTCTATTTTCATTAAAAAAAATTTGAAATGCAAAATTGTAGCTATATTTTACTAGGCTTATTATAATTAATCAACCCTTTACTTCATATAGAGAAGTTTGAGAAATCGAAAAAAAGTGATCACTTTTTCGGCGCCGGCCCCTATCCAAAAGGTACCTCGCCAAGGACATTTTGGACATGTGACATGCTAAAATGGCCTCAAGTCGATCGTAAGGTAACGTGTAACCAACGCTGAAAAGCCTTTTACTCTATCTTAATCCATTGAGAAGTTGCAGCACTTTGAAGTTTTGTTGGAAAAAACAATGCAAAATAGTGATTTTTTTCGCAATTTTAAGACTTCCCTTCGTTGCCATGGTAACAGGAAATTTAAGATTGAGCATGGTTACAGAGGCTATGGTCCAGTCAACATTTGTGCCAAGTTTCATCAGTATTGAAGCATTTTTCATAGTTTCATAGCAGTTTGAACTTGTTACAGGAGGCTTTTCAATGAAAAAATAGGCTCATGAGGTAAAGGGTTAAAGGTCTCCGTACTGATGTACACAATTATATTAGTTTTTATACCCCCACAATGTGGGGCATAAAATGTGAACGCAACTCCTCTTAAACCGGATGGCAGATTTTGCTTAAACTTCCAGGGATGAACAACCTTAATGTGTAGATGGTAGTAAAGAAATGAATTTTTGCTGCGACCAAATTTAACAGAATTATGGCCCTTTGTTGATTTTTTCACTATATACTATGTGGAAATTTTGTGAACGCAACTTCTCTTAAACCGGATGGCAGATTTTGCTTAAACTTCCAGGGATGAACAACCTTAATGTGTAGATGGTAGTAAAGGAAGGAATTTTTGCTGCGACCAAATTTAAAAGATTTATGGCCCTTTGTTGATTTTGAGTTTTCAACTTATGGCACATGTAGTCCAAAAAATATTTGACTTAGAGTCATAAGATTGACAGAATAGTGGCATGTGGGGGCATCCGTGTCCTATGGACACATTTCTAGTTTCCACTACATTTTGGTCGAATGTCATCTAAAATCAGTTTAATTTCCTGTAGAACTGACAGGAAAGAACAGACTATAAGAATATTTTTTATTTGTCATTTTAAATTACAAATTGAAATTTGTAAACACTGCTAACATTTCTATATGTATCGAAAACTTAGAAATAACAAATGCAAGCTAACCAGTTTTACCTCTGCTGTGTATCTTTATTAAAGATATTTGAGCCGCGTCACGACAAAACTAACATAGTGCGTTAGCGACCAGCATGGATCCAAACCAGCCTGCGCATCCGCGCAGTCTGATGAGGATTCATGCTGTTCGCTATCAGTTTCTCTACTTGTAATAGGGTTGGTAAGCGAACAGCATGGATCCTGATCAGACTGCGCGAATGCGCAGGCTGGTCTGGATCCATGCTGGTCGCAAACCCATTATGTTGGTTTTGTCGTGACGCGGCTCATTTCTTGTTTTAATTGTATTTGTAGATAGCCAACCGTGCGGAAACAAAGATTTCGGTGACATCAAAGCAGATGACAATTTAGATGCCAATTTAGGTAAAATACACGCATATCTTACAAAAGATCAATAACAAAAAGCATTAAGAGCTGCTCCTTTTTTTCTTTTCTTTTTTGTACGTTTTTTTGTTTTGTTTATTTTGTGTTTGTTTTTTATCACATAATTTCTAATTTAAGTAAAACATACAAAAGACGCTCACGACTGCACATTTTATGAATAGGAAAAGATATCTCTACATTCAATGATATTATGTTTTCTTACTATTACATTTGAAATTATACAATTATATCATAAAAACTAATATACTAGAATCTCAGATGAAATTTAAAAAAAAAATGAAGGAAAAAAATAACATAAGAGTAAAAATCATAAAACGGGTGCAACGTTAACGTAACAAAGTCGAAACAAAAATTTCCGTATCAATTTTTTGCAGTCTTTTATGTCATTTTTGTCATATATTATGTCTATAATACATTTTTGTCTATATCATTTGTTAAAAGATGTTATTATATAATTTGTTATAAAGTTTTTTATATCATATCATTGTTGTATTTTTTAGCATTTGTTACAGTAAGATATTTTTTATATCATTTGTTAAAAGATAATTTTTATTTATATCATCTGCTATAAGGTATTTTGTTATTTATAAGATATTTTGTCGAAAACTCTTACATAATTTTTGTCTCAACAAAATATTTAGTTTGACAAGATTAACAACTTTATAAATTATTTCAGGGATTTTGTATTACTAAAGCCTGTTTCATATTCGGGGTAAATATTGTAAACATAATTAAACTGCTGTTCTATAATCAAAGGGCTTCCATGCATGTATTGTACGATTTGGTACGTATTATACTCGTATGTAAAGGGATTTTCATAAAATGTCTTCTTTGTTGGACATGTTGAATGCAAATATTTGGTTTCATGTTTATAAAAACCGTGGAACATAATTTCATATTAATTTACTGTTCAATTAAAGTTTCTTTTTGATGTGAAAAAAAACTTGAAAGGTAAAATAGCCGCAAAAAGACATCCTTCAATGTTTAACCCTAACAATTACAATTTCATCGTTTCCTAATTTGTACAATGAATTTCAAGCGCATTGAGATCAAAAGAGTATATTCAAATATAGCTAAAATGGTGCAACTTCTCTGAAATTAACATCATTGATATTAATTGAATTCATTTGGTGTTAAACATTTACATTTTGTAACAACTTTTTACACTGAAATCAATTCATCTCCGAACGTTAACAATTTATAAGTAAACGAAACGGGAATTACGTTCCCCAGTACTACTGTATTCTATCAGACGAGCTTTATAAAATTGATATCAAAAGATAAAAACATATTTTACAATTTACCATGTAACACATAAAAAAAGTCAAAATTACAAAATAATCAACTGTTCCTAAAGAAAAAAGTTTGTTTTTTTAAAAGCAGAAACAAATCGTTGTGCTCCCCCATCCTCCGTATTCAGTATTCACATCACAATGCTCCTTTGCTCCCTATGACTTTTTTGTTTCCAAAGCTAAATAACCCTGTCAGGTCGAAAGTTTGTTTGGGCCAAACACCTCGGTTCTGCAATATTCCAGTGCCTTCATAGCATACCTAATATCTTTTCCTAGTCTTCTGGTTACGTAATGGCGATTCTTACTGAGTTGTTGTGAACCCCTTTTTTAAGACGCCGCGTCACATGGTAAGTTATTCTATACATTTAAATTGTTAATTAACTGTTGAGTTAATCATTGAAGTTTATTTCTAGATTTCGGATATGTGATGAGCGACGATAAATACATTATTGACTTTGACTGTTGTGGAGTCGTGGACAAATGGGAGGCTCGATTTTACAACGTTTCCGGCACTAGAACGGTTTATTTCCAGGTTTGGAGACCAGTCACTGCCGGTAGTTCCACAATGGAACTTGTTGGACAGAACTCAATGACTGTATGTAGGTATCCATTACAAATTAAATCTGTTTCAGGAAATTGTTACAGTGTAATATAATAAAAGAATGGTGGCTGATTTTCGCGTCTTTCGCCACAAAATCCGAAAAGTATAAAAACACGAAAAGATGAGAAATTAAAAAGTCTACGAACTGAATCATATGGCATACGTGAAACAGATCTTCACATGCGTTACCGAAATGCGAAGATGCGAGTAAGCGAAAACACAACAAATGCGAAAATGCGGAAATATACAAAAAAGAGAGTAAATATGCGAAAATGAGGATATGGCAAAATAAAAGTCGAAAACACGACACTGTTCATATGTCGCATTTTGTTTAATTTTGTCGTCCCTTTTTCTAAAAAAAGCAAAACAATTAAACCCCCAAAAGAATTGAAGGAAAACGGTCACATTTTGGCGTTCGTGTGTCCGCATTTTAGTGACGAAAAAGCAAAACTAAAACATAACGTAAAACGGCCACCAAATAATGCGCAACAGCAATTTTTATCACCTCTGAAATTGTTTATAAAATCATTACAATCAATATCTTATTATAAATATTATCACTTTTGAGAAGGTTCAATTTATGGTGACACTAATCATATGGGATATTTATTTAGCAACAGATGGCACAGATTCAGTGAACATTGGTCAATCAGAGAGAATTACTGTCAAGTCTGGAGATAAATATGGTTGGTATGTAAATATTTTCGTTGATTAAATTATTTTCAACTTTTTAATTATTTTCATACATTCTATAGTTACCCCATTTTGAAAGAATATTAAAGTTCAAAAATGTTATTTGCAAATTGGCAAAATATTGCCTTTGTCAATACATGCAAAACGGGTACAAATATATAACATTAAATACAATACACATTAATACAAGGCACATATACAAAATCTATAGTTAAATGAATTGTTAAATGTTTTTTGAATGGGATCATAGATAAAGGACAAAGCACTAGGGGACATTTAGAATCGAACCGAGCAGTCCATTGTTTGTAAAAAAAATATTACAAGATATAGATATGTAAACTGTTGAGCAAGATCATTATATTTTCAAACTACGATTTAAATATTGTGTGCATTGTTATATGATAATAGACGGTTCTAGTTTAGGCGCATACTTATGTACGTAATAATGTAGGTACGATTGATTGATTGATTGATTGATGGTTGATTTCATTCAAATTGAACGATAAACTTTGAAAAATTCTACAGCAACGCAAGTACTATTGATAGTCTATGATCTAATATAAAGGGAATAGAAAAGAATAATTATATTGTATTTTTGTAATAGAGAGGTACTTTTTTACGCGTTTGTTATTACACCCTTGATGTCACATCTGATATCATTATAATTGATAGTGCAGAATTTTAAGATTAAGTTATGGACCTTGCTGATTTTAAAAGTGAAGTAATGGATCTCACAATTTAAAGATGGAAAAATAGATCTTGCAAATTATAACAGTGAAGGGTAATGCGTGAAATTGTTGAGACTGAGTAATGTATCTTGTATGATTTTAAAGGTGGAGTGAAGGATATGATTTGATAACTTACAAGAAAGGTGGTGGTGAAAAAGATAATAACTTGATGATGACCTTGACCTCACCTTCTGAGGGAGCTACCCTAGACTGGTCCGGATCGAACGTAGAAAATGACCGAACGTATGCAATAAAGATGGGAGTACGAGACAGTGAGTTGAAGTAAAGCATAAAGATTATGCTGAAAGGTTTATTGCACTTTTTAATGTAAAGAAGTGGTATACATTACATACAAAAGGGGAGTGATGGCCATATGGTTAAGGTGTCTGCCTCTCAACCCAAGGATTATTGGTTCGAACCCTACTTAGGCAACGACCATATTTCTTCCAGGAAGCGGACTCGAAAGTGATTTATATAAGTTGCAAGAACCTGTTTCGCAATCGAACTTAAATAAATATGCTTAAACTAAAGAACTTGCAAAACTGATTCTGTCCGGTTTCATCATTAAATAAATTTAAAGTGTAAATGGCAAACATAGTCTATGGTAGGACTTCACGAAAGTTAAGACTGCATGTGCATGGTTTGCACTTTTTTCTGTCGGCCATTGCTACGAGCGTTAAGCGGGCGATCTAGTATGATTTTATCTGATGGGCCGTGCTAATGTTGTTGTCTCGGAGCCTTCATCAAAATAAAACATATATATGATTTCACAGGAGTTGTCATATGATTTATGTGAAAATGTTGTTACAAAGCGAGCCTTTTTGACGACCATAAAATCATTGTATACAATTTCATGACACTGACTTGAGAGTCCTTTTAATATATAACAAAACACATTGAAATAATGTAAAATATTTTGACGACCTACGAGCGCTTTTGTATGCAGAATTATAATAATTTATATTCAAACATACTGACATTTCCTGTTAATTTATTAATACTGTATTGCTCTGAAGTGCTTTTTGCAACGTCCGTGTTTTTATGATGGCCCTTAATTACTTACAGCCTGAATATGGACTTTGTTTTATAATTATGAAAATTGTAACAAGGACTTTCATTTTGCTTATGTAATCAGAATAATCTATTTTAGATACCGAGCCATCGTTCACAAATTTGCCAAATACTGTCAACATAATCGCTAATACTGCTTCCGGTTCATTTGTTTATGATGTAAGCGTCACAGATGTCGACACAGACGACATAAGCACCCTCAGCGTTATCATGACCGCCAATTCTGACTACAGTTTTGATGTAACAACGTGTAAGCCAATTTTGTTTATATTATTCTTAGTATCTTTCTGCTAAATGTAAATATTTTTCTGCTCTTTTTTGATATTTTGTTCCCGTAGTTTTTCTTCTTGCTGCCCTAAGTCAATATTTTCCTGCTCTGTGTACATTTATGTATAATGCTGTATGTGTACATTTTGCTGCCCTAAATCAATATTTTGCTGCTTTATTTAAATACCTTTCTTCTCTAGGTATTTTTCCTGCCCTAAGTCAATCTATAAATATATGTATTATGCCTTATGGGTTCATTTTGCTGCACTTAATCACTATTTTGCTGCTAAATGTAAATATATTGCTGTAAATGTAAATACGTTGCTGATAAATGTAAATACGTTGCTGCTAAATGTAATTATGTTGCTGTAAATGTTAATACGTTGCTGCTAAATGTAATTACGTTGCTGCTAAATGTAATTATGTTGCTGTAAAAGTAAATACGTTGCTGCTAAATGTAATTACGTTGCTGCTAAATGTAATTATGTTGCTGTAAAAGTAAATACGTTGCTGCTAAATGTAATTACGTTGCTGCTAAATGTAATTATGTTGCTGTAAAAGTAAATACGTTGCTGCTAAATGTAATTATGTTGCTGCTAAATGTAAATATGTTGCTGCTGTAAGTCAATATATTGCTGTTATATGTCTTTTCTTGGCTTCTCTACGTTAATGTTTTATTTCATATTCCAATATTTTGCTGCCCTTTTTCTGAAGTATGCAATTGAACCGTGTCATTAGAAAACCAACATAATGGGTTTGCGACAGGCATGGAGACCAGCCTGCGCATCCGCGCAGTCTGATCAGGATCCATGCTGTTCGCTATTATTTTCTCTACTTGTAAAAGGGTTGGTAAACGAACAGCATGGATCCTGATCAGACTGCGCGGATGCGCAGGCTGGTCTGGATCCATGCTGGTCGCAAATGCACTATGTTGGTTTTGTCGTGACGCGGCTCATTTACTTGTTTTCTTTCAGATGAAGTAACTACGGCTGCGACGTTTGAGTTTTCAGATGTGGACCTTCTAGAGTTTGTAGTAACAGATCAGTACAAAAGGGGAGTGATGGCCATATGGTTAAGGTGTCTGCCTCTCAACCAAGGATTATTGGTTCGAACCCTACTTAGGCAACGACCATATTTCTTCCAGGAAGCGGACTCGAAAGTGATTTATATAAGTTGCAAGAACCGGTTTCGCCAATCGAACTTAAATAAATATACTTAAACTAAAGAACTTGCAAAACTGATTCTGTCCGGTTTCATCATTAAATAAATTTAAAGTGTAAATGGCAAACATAGTCTATGGTGGGACTTCACGAAAGTTAAGACTGCATGTGCATGGTTTGCACTTTTTTCTGTCGGCCATTGCTACGAGCGTTAAGCGGGCGATCTAGTATGATTTTATCTGATGGGCCGTGCTAATGTCGTTGTCTCGGAGCCTTCATCAAAATAAAACATATATATGATTTCACAGGAGTTGTCATATGATTTATGTCAAAATGTTGTTACAAAGCGAGCCTTTTTGACGACCATAAAATCATTGTATACAATTTCTGACACTGACTTGAGAGTCCTTTTAATATATAACAAAACACATTGAAATAATGTAAAATTTTTTGACGACCTACGAGCGCTTTTGTATGCAGAATTATAATAATTTATATTCAAACATACTGACATTTCCTGTTAATTTATTAATACTGTATTGCTCTGAAGTGCTTTTTGCAACGTCCGTGTTTTTCTGATGGCCCTTAGTTACTTGCAGCCTAAATATGGACTTTGTTTTGTAATAATAAAAATTGTAACAAGGACTTTCATTTTGCTTATTTAATCAGAATAATTTATTTTAGATACCGAGCCATCGTTCACAAATTTGCCAAATACTGTCAACATAATCGCTAATACTGCTTCCGGTTCATTTGTTTATGATGTAAGCGTCACAGATGTCGACACAGACGACATTAGCACCCTCAGCGTTATCATGACCGCCAATTCTGACTACAGTTTTAATGGAACAACGTGTAAGCCAATTTTGTTTATATTATTCTTAGTATCCTTCCGCTAAATGTAAATATTTTTCTGCTCTTTGTTAATATTTTGTTCCATTAGTTTTTTCTTCTTGCTGCCCTAAGTCATTATTTTCCTGCTCTGTGTACATTTATGTATAATGCTTTATGTGTACATTTTGCTGCCCTAAATCAATATTTTGCTGCTATATTTAAATACCTTTCTTCTCTAGGTATTTTTCCTGCCCTAAGTCAATATTTTCCAGCTCTGTATAAATATATGTATTATGCCTTATCATTATGGGTTCATTTTGCTGCCCTTAATCACTATTTTGCTGCTAAATGTAAATATGTTGCTGTAAATGTAAATACGTTGCTGCTAAATGTAGTTATGTTGATTTTTTCTGAAGTATGCATTTGAGCCGTGTCATGACAAAACCAACATAATGGGTTTGCGACCAGCATGGATCCAGACCAGCCTGCGCGGATGCGCAGGCTGGTCTTGATCCATGCTGGTCGCAAATGCACTATGTTGGTTTTGTCGTGACGCGGCTCATTCTCTTGTTTTCTTTCAGATGAAGTTACTACGCTGCAAGTTGAGTTTTCAGCTTGACCTTTAAATTTGTTAACAGACCATTCTAATCGCCACACCACGCTAATTGTTTCAATAACTCAACAGGTGAAAAATCTAAAGTTTATTTTTACAGTTAGTGCAAACTATAGAAGTCAATCTGAGTATTCGTATATTTTGTCAAATATGTATACTTAAAATATAACAATAATTGTAAAAACTTGATTAATTTATGTTAAAATTATCATAAATCATATGTTGCAACTAAATGTTGTCTTCAGATAACAACATTTTAAAGAAAATTCAATATTATAACAAATGACTAGATATTAGAAAGTAAAAGCTTTCAGAAATTCATTTACTCATTATAATGTTTAAAACAGTATAATTACCATATTCTAACGGTACATGTCTTTCAATTTGCTCTTTTTGGAAATTTACTGATTGTAAATTCGTTACTACGAGTATAGTAATTGTTTTTTTGTCTCTTCACAATATGTATTAACTTAACCAGTTAAATTTAGCTTTCTTGAATTGTCCTTCATCCGCCAGTGACGGGGTACATAATTTGAGAAAAATAGTTTAATCAGCTATACTATACGAAACGAAAGTCACATATCATTCATTGTGAATAATAAAGTATTTAATAAACTTTTGTTGTCTTAAATTTTATATTTTGATCTTTTGATCATGTGTATACTCATTTTAGCGCGTGCCGGTTGTTAAGGAAAATAACATATTTTTTTATTACATTAGCCTCCAACTATAACCAACCTTCCAGCCACCAGTTCCATAAGCGAGGACGAAACGATTGCTACGTCATTATTCACAGTAAACGTCACCGATCCCGAGGGAAGCACAACCACGTGCATTATTGACAGCACAACACCTGCAGGAGCACCATTCAACATTGGATATATAGGCATTTATCATTCAAACATAATTTTCTATTTTACTTATACATGTATTTCAAAGGTTGTTTTCTGGTCTGTAAATATCTCGATTTTTTAAAACAAAAAATCATCTAGTTTTCAATAATGGAATGGTCGTCGAAACAATTTATTGACACGCATGCGCATAAATGGTTAAAATACAGAAAATAATGATATAACAAACGATTCATTATTTCAAAAGTGCATGGATATTTTTAAATAACGTTATACTTTTAACACAAATTAGAAAACAAATAAACAATGATAACATTAATAAAAATAATGAAATCAAAATTCATACTCAGTATAGATCTAAACATAAACTCCCGCTAATATTTTATATTCTTTTCCTTTTTTAAACATACATGTCATCATAACTTGCGATCTTTATAGATTATTTACTTATATATTTCATTAACGTGTTTAAGGCCTATTATGCCTTAGAAACGCTTTTATTTTTAATTCTCAAAAGCTTTTTAATTTTGGTGTACTTTTAAAGTATCCCAAAAGATACCCTATGGGCAATTACCTGAACCATCTTTTTCATCTGTCGCTTTTTGGCAATATAGTTATAGTGATTTGTATGAAAGTCAAAATAATACTTTGTTTACATTTTGCTACTTTGACGATAATTTTTTTTCACATTTATCGCCACTTTCTTCAGGCATCAATTATTCTCTAAAACCATTATTTAAACATTACAAAATACATGTTAACCCTTCCACGAGAAGTAAAAAATTATTTGTTTCTAAGGCATAATGTGTCTATTATAGATTTTAATTTGGAACGTTTTGAAACTTTTACTTTTATAGACAAAATCATTAGCAGTGATGCATCTCCTGGATTTGATTATGCAACTTCAAACTCCTACACCTTATCAATAGAGTGTACGGACGGACAATACACAGACAGTGATATTTTCATCGTATCTTTGGTCAAAAATGCGGAACCTATCTTCCTCAACCTTCAAAGTAATTTTTTCTATGTATATGTTAGTGTTCATCCGAACTGTTCTACAGAAGAAGGCGATCAAGCTTTATTTGGTTTAATTAATATTCTCTTTATTACGTCACGACTATTTGTACGAACGCGGTTCTATGAAGTATTATGAAAAATAGAAGGGAAGGCGACTAAAAAGAGAATTTCATTTAGTCTAGTATCGACTTTTGTTCTACTATGAAAAATACAAGATAAATGACTATTAAAGATTTATTTGGAAGCTTCAAACTTACTTTAAACCAAAATAAATATGCATATTTGTTATGCAACTCAAACTTACCCTTATCATAGATGTACAAAATAACAACTGAATTTTAACCGTTTTTGGTAAAAACAACTATCTATTCAACTCATAATAATTTTACAGAATATTTAAGTGTTCATCCGCGGAAAAAATCCGACCCACGTTATATCAATGTTATTATATTCCATTTATAATATTTTCACATAATCCTTTGGTCCATCGACACAGAAGATATAATTCTTCACGATGATGGTCAATTTTAAACTTCAAAGGTAATGTAAACAATGCAACAGCCGAAATAAACATCAAGATTATCGCCGTTTTTCTCCATTGACAAAATCTTTCGATAAATTCAAACGTGACAGTCGGCTATGAACGAAGCCATCCGATTATTTGGTTCCCAAACTTAAAAGCGCTGCGCATTTTGCACACGGCAAAGCTGGGGCCACGTTTGAATTTTACGTACTGTTCTGTTATAAGTTACTTTGTAGCTCTCTCTGTTTAGGCCTGAAACTCGACAAAGTTGTTTTGGGTGATGAGTACAATGACCGAACAGGGACTAAAATGCGTTGTTTTCAGTAAAAGAAACGCATTTAGAGCAAAATTAGCAATGACATCTTGTGCACAATTGCAAGTTTGCCCGTCATGAACAATTTCAATTATTTGACGTTTGAAAGATTTTGTCAATGGAGAAAAACGGCGATAATCTTGATGTTTATTTCGGCTGTTGCATTGTTTATATTACCTTTGAAGTTTAAAATTGACCATCATCGTGAAGAATTATATCTTCTGTGTTGATAGACCAAAGGATTATGTGAAAATATTGGAAATGGAATAAAATACATGGTGATTATGACGGTAGGGGTGCGGATTTTTTCCGGCGAACATTTTTATCTTGTGTATTATTATAGATGTTGAAATATGAAATTTTTTCAAAACGGCTTATATTAAGTTTTTTTGATATATATGATCAGAACATGTGCTGGAATTGACAAATATGCATTTAATTGGATTTTAAAGGCGTTTTGAGCTCCAAACCCCAAGTGTCTGTGACTATGTAAAGGAAAAAATATTATAGATCTAATCTAGTAAATATACAATAAAGATGCAGCACCTAAATAGAACTCCTTAAAATTTTACAATTGCGAGAAATTAGCCTACAAGAAAAAATGAACATGTACTGTAGCAAAGATAATGCAGAAACATGTGTTTACCTTGCAGATTCCACGTCTATTTCAACAACAGATACAATCGGCACTAATGTGTTTACGGTACTTGTTTACGACATCGATGACGTATCGTTTACAATGACGTGTGTGCCTTCACCATGTCCCTTCACAATATTTGCTTGTAAGCTATTTCATATGATATATTCAGAATTCTTTTCAATGTTTTGATAATATATCTAACAGATAATTAGTTATGCAAAATTTATCATAGTAGAGGACATTACAGGGTTTAATATGTTCTTCATGTTATTGTTGTCGATTTGTTTATACGAAGTCACATCGGCACTATCAAATAATATTGCAATTATCAAGCTTTAACTAGCAAAGGAAGAACTTAGTGTCCTCCATGCAATATTTCACCAGCTGAGTAGAACCACCGACCTTCTGTATTCTAGCTCAGTAGTTTTTTCATAGCCTCTGGTGAAGTTCAAAAGCATTGCATAGAGAGACAAGTTATGTCTCGGTCAACGGACCATAAATACTATAAATACTGGTCCTAAATGTCTTCAAAATACATGCTAATGTGAATAACAGATTATGAAATTGGAATCTTGAATTCATGAAGTTGAAACCGTAAATTCGTGAATTCTGTATGTTGTTATCGTAAATTCATGAAGTTAAAATTGTAAATTCGTGAGGATGAACCCGAGAATTTATTAAGTTGAAATGTCACCATCGTGTCTTTAGTAGTAATTTACACATTTCGGCGTTACTGGATATGCACGCTGTACAATATGTTCTCATATATTGAAACAATTTTACTGTTTATTTGTAAACATACTATTGATGATTTCAGCTGGACAAATACAGATAACGGAGGACATGTCAGGACATACAACTGTTGGATATGACGCATATATAACTGTTTCTGATGGAAAAAATACAGTTGGTCCAAAAATCCTTACAATTACGGTAGCAGGTGACAAAAAGCTTTTAAGCATCTTGTCATTTATTATGATTTTAAGTTTTTTTTTAACTTTAGATATATGTGTTGCAACGTTCTTTTTATTTTAGTCTTTATAATTTGTGTTGTCGGTTTTCTTAATATTATAACAAACTTATTAAGATAAACATGTACAGTGATGTACTATAGGTTTGATTTGGTTAAAACACTTGAAAAGACACTCACCGTATAAGTTCGGATGAGTTCGACCAATCTTTTTGTATTTCTTTTCCAATGTTCCAGTTAGGATATTATCAAAATTTATATCTTTAAATGTCTAAAAAGTTTCTTTATAATGTATCAATATTTTACGACAGATATCAACGACCCGGTTATTATTTCAAATCTCCCCTTGACGATAACTGTTGTGGAAAACACGGCTGTTGGAACAGTTGTTTTCAACGTTTCTTACAGTGACAGTGACACTTTTCAGGCTCATACATTTTCAATGGCTACATCTGGAACTGGACTGACATACTTCAGCATTTCATCAAGTGAGTAATGAATTATCAAAATATATTTCACATTTCATATGACAAGAAAACTAATGTCATTATAGTAAAAGTTTCAACACTCTCTGTGTTGCATAGTAGTGAATGGCGATTTCTCTTGTCATTTCAATACTAAGTATGTCACAAAACATAGTCCTTCAGTCGATATGAAACCTTTTATTTGTCATAAATAACATTATGGAGGGGCTATTTCAAAGATTTCCATGACAAAAACAATGATTAGTTTTGGTATTTAGAATACAATGTGACTAAAGTTCAGATCTACTTATTTCTTACATGTAGATCTTATTGCTACCGTATTCATTTCGGCTTCATTGTAATTCGGATTTCCCGAGAAAGCTATTTTAACCATGCAATCAAACCGTCCTTTACAGATTAGACGAAGTATCAAAATATCGTTGTCCGTGGAAGTAGAAACAAATTGTTGTTGTTGTTGTTTTTGTTAGAAATAAATGTTTGAAGTAATTAGAAACAAATTAAATGGAAATAATTGACTCAATGTTTATGGGCAAGATTGTTTTGCCAGTTAACCTACTGACTATATGGACAATGCCATGTTCGTTCTCGAAATTTCCTACTCAGTATTGGTTTTCCAGCGGTTAAAATTAGAAACGGTATCGGCATTGTATATAAAAGCCCGTCGATGATTAGTTGTTTGAAAGGTCGCGAGAAGGTGACAGCCTATTGGTGGTCGTCAGATCCTAATGCGAGCGTGATTTTCATCAGATTGTTTAGAATATAACTTTAACTTGTTTTATACCTTAAAGATATTCTTGGTTTTCATGTTTTTGATTTAGCTGGACTAGTATCGATTTTAACTGCAATTGATTACGAAACAATCGGAACAACAACATTTCCTTTTGACGTCACTGTCTCTGATCCTGTGACGTCAGACACCAAGACGCTCACGATTGAAGTCATAAATGAAAATGAGGAACCTTCATTCAGCCAGACCAGCTATACAATCTCCACATCAGAGGGAAATGTATGTTTACCATTCTAGAACTTTTTCACAAACTTTGTGATGACTCATCGTTACAGACTGTATAATGATATTATACATAGTCACTTTTATTATTTTCAGTCTTCAGATAGCAATGACGTAAACATTGTAATTTTAGAATATAGACAAACGAAAAGTTAAATAGATCTAGTACTGTATCTGTAATTTAAAAAAAATATATATATATTTTAAATTAGCTGAAGCTCATGTTAATAATAAATGAAACAGTCTGATAAACGTACTTGTGTATTTATTTCTTGCTGCTACAACTAGGCTGGTACTGTGATAGGAACGCCGCCATTTGGTATAACCGACCCTGACACCGATGATACAAAAACATTGTCCAATGAATGCGGTGCATATACCGGATATTTCGTCATGGATTCATCCGGGCAAGTGAGCTATCAATCCGACTATGACCTTGACTCTGGATCTCTACCAGCCAATTGTAATTGTACAGTGACGGTGACCGATAGCGGGGGCCTTACAGATACAGCAATTTTGACAATAACAATATGTACGTATTTTCTATTTTTTACCTATGGCGACACCAACACTGCTCTAATCGTTGGATTACAACCTGCCTGTTTTGTAGGATTTTAAAACAAAACAAAATGAAGTAAAAAATTTGCAGGACAAACAAACGTCATGTAATTTCGCGACCTACTTTTCTACACATGTCACGCAAAATACAATTGACAAAAATATATAGTTATAAAATTTTCTTCCTTTCGTTATTCCTGTTATTTAATAATGAAATTATTACACTATGAAAAAATACACAGAACTTGATAACAAAATGTAAAAAGACTATGGAAGAATTAATTGGCAGGACACATTTCAGAATTGAGCCAGTATTAAAAGCCATGGTTAGGTTTATATAAATCATTTATTGTAATAATTACTATTTAACATAATCAGAGACATAATACCATCTTTGAGAATGGATTTTCAAATTAATACTTTTTCCCTGGCTTGTCCATATTGCATGTATAAAACATCCATAGAATTAGAAATCAGTTTGGTATGGCCTTCTCTGTTTTTCATTTGTTTGGGCAATAACTCTAGTTTATATATTCCTGTTACCTTGTATAGGGTACTGAAAAAGAAATGCATTATAACGCATAGTTTTTCTTGTAGCATATAGTTAAAAAAGGCGTTTATTTTTTTAATTTCAATATCTTTTTTTTTTTTGGTTGTTGTTGTTTTTTGTTGTTGTTTCTTTCGTTTCAATGAAATACTAGTAATGTGTCTTATTGTAAAAATTAACAGCTGATGCTAACGACAATCCACCAGTCTTCTCTCCTACGACTTACAGTTTCCACGTCAGTTACTATGCCTCAACCGGCACCTCCGTTGGCACAGTCACCGCAACTGACGCCGACACCGGTCCTTATGGCGTCATAACGTACACGTTAGACCAGAGTAGCCTGTCTTTGGAATATTTTGGCATCAGCAATACTGGCGAAATAACAGTGCTTTTGACACCACAGGGCAGTGATTTAGCATTCGGCACTTCAGTCACAGTTACAGCTACGGCTTCAGATATAGGAGCCAGGACAGATACAGCGTCTGTTGTCCTAATAATTTCCGGTAAGTTGTCACGTGCTCATTATTGTCGAACGCTATGGTTATTTTCTATGGTTTATATTTGTCAGACATGTTTTCATTTTTTACTCTGTTTTTACTCCGTGTAGTGTATGATTCTATTTCTTATATATAGTTATTATCCAACAATGCACTTTGTTATTATTATCATGTTAATAATTAAGTGTTTTCATAATAGCTAATATGACAGTCTAAAGCCCAATAACAAAGCCATTATGAAAACACTTAATTATTGACAATTTTATATTATTAACTACATATAGTCCAAAAATGTTAAGTACTTAGTGAACAAAAATAACTTATGTGAAATTCCGTTGTGAGGTATTGCAAATGAGATTCTTGTTTTAAAAACATCTCGGAAACCTACCTTGCAGCAGTTAAAAACTCGAGACTTTTTTCAATGAAAAAAATAAAGCAAATTCAGAATGGCCGAGCTGGAGAGCCAATCAAAATGCTCAAATCTCATAATAGCCGATTCTCCTCATAAAGGCCGTACTTTTTGCATAATGGCCTTATCTTATGTTCTTAATGTCGTGGTGAACATATTAGCCTTACTTTTGAAGTGAAAACGGGCCTTATATTGAAAAATAAATTAATAATATCCCATAAGGCAGTTTGCTATTATCTAACCATGTACTATATTCATCAGGTACTACGACCACAAGTACGACAACCACCACGGATAGGTATCGTTCTTTCCTGGAAGACAATAAGAATATCGCATGGTTGTCGGCATGTATTGCTGCCCTACTTGTCTGTATTGGCGTTCTTGCTTACGTCATTTTCACGTGCCATGGAAAAAATGGGTGTGGTCAATTTAAAAGAACATTGTAAGTATTTAATGGCATTTTGCCCACGTTAACTTCCATTGGCTAAAATATCAACTAATATAATCTTTCATTGTTGAACAAGATTTGAAATATTTTCAGATCGTTTTTTTATTTATTTATTCATTTATTTATTTATTTATTTATTAAGTTCAACAGGAATATAATTTATAATCAAGCACCAAGGACTCGCTCAATGGTCAAGGACGTTGTAATTAATGTTTGTAGTCCGTTTGGATTATCACGTGAGCTTGGAAATTTCCAGGTGCATTTGTATCCTTGTGGTAAAACAAATGAAAAGTTTGTCTAAGAATTATATATATACAATATTCTTCATTCGTAATATAGAATAGCTTAAATAATTGAGTCCTGCAAAATCAAGCATGTATACCGATGTTCTGTGTTTGTTGATACAATTGTTTGGATACAAATCTAGAACAAAAGAAATGCCAATAAAGTGCATTAAGCAAAAAAGTAATACATTTATAAGAAGAAGAAAAAAACACGAAAAAGACAAAATTATTTCATTTTTGTTGTGATTGGGTTGCCTATTTTCTGGTCCTTGAATATAATTGATTGTTATAATATGGTTATAGTTTTGAGACTTAATACTACTTATGTAAGATTTAGGGACATCAGAGATGTTTAAACGCGTGTCCATTATCTCTAATTAAGAGGCATTAATGTTTACCTTTTTTAAATTTTTTGTTTCAATTATTGAATGATCTCATCATGTATGTTAGTGACCATAATTATTGGCTTGTATTTTTTAGTTGCAAACGAAAGCATAAAAGTTTTGGCCATAAAAGAAGGAAGTATTCATTGGATTCTATCGCAGAGGGCTCTTCTTGGAACAAAAGGGGCCGACTTGAAAGTAAGTGGACGCAGGAAATACATTTTTGTAAAATGCTGAATGCAATTTTTTATTTTTCCAATAAGAAAAAGACTGCTATTAAAAATGAAAGCAAGACATGTGTTAATGCTTCAGTCTGTGCTAAGGGGTCGTGAGAGATGTTTTGAAAAAAAAAAAAACTTTCTGTACAGCATTGGCTCTCATGAACTTACAGCAATGTTCACTTACATAGCTCTCTTGGGATCTTCATTCCAGAATGTCGTCAAATGTACGTGAATTTACTTTAAAGCGGTTTTCAGCTCTTTTTTGTTCAGTGTCTATTCTAGGAGGGGGGGGGGTATTCACCCCTATTTTTGAGAATTCCCCCCTATTTTTTCAGAGGCAGGGGGGAAATTTTACATAGAAAAAGAAGGAAAAAAGTAAACAAATGTAATAAATTCTCACTTTTTTATAAAATCCCCCCTGTTTTTCAAATCCTAGAATAGACACTGCTTGTTAGTAAAACAATTACTTTTTCAAATTAATTTCTTTCATACTGCAAAAACATAGTGTTAAGACAAGAAGATAAAAATGTGATTCATAAAATACACAGAAACTCCTTGATAAAAAGGGGTTTATCATCTCGAAACGTTGGCGGTTAAACTTTGTGAAGTTGATAATTATTACCTAAATGTTTCCATTCTTTTCATTAATTCTTTTGATTTGAAAATTACATGAAACGATTTGTCTTAAAATAACATATTATTATACCTTAAAAAAGCTGAAGACCGCTTTAATTAATGTGCTAAATAAGACAAAAACGTTTGCTTTTGAATTATTTTAAGGATTATAATATTAATATTTCGCGACTTGCCTTTTCAAACTTGTATTGACAGAAAAAGATAATTTTCATTTCAGTAAATCCAAGGAGACCACCGCCAAACCCTATACGTAAATATATGGACTTTATAATTTTAAAGAGAATCCACTGGAGTTTTTTAACTTTAACGGACTTGATATATTTTTGGAGTCTTGCGTACCATTTGATGTATGTCCGGACTAATAACTTGTGTGAAAAAAATTCATTTCATTCCCTCACTCTATTTTCCCAGAATAAGTATTTTTTTATTGTGCAAAAATGACCCAAAAATCTTAAAAGAATTGCAACGCTTTTCAAAAGGCTAAAAATCGTGCAAAAATCAATTTCTATTTTAACTCTGAGTATATTTCTTTATTATCATTTGCAGGAATTTCCATTTTAATTGTATCACTTGATCTATGCAAGATTCTCAAACTTAATATTTTTAGGCTTTTATGACCTCAGTGGCGCTCCTTTAACAAGCCTTGAAAATGATATTTGAAAACAAGTACATGTAGTATTTTTTCGCGAAATATTTCAGTGAAAAAAAAACTTAAACTGAAATAAAATAAGTTTGTATTATGTATGATTAAATACATTACTCCTTTTATTCAAAACGTTGTATGTGATACTTTGTTTCGTTTATTTTGAATTTTATGTGTTATAAATGATGTTAAAAATGCATTGATATATTAACTTAACGAAGTATTTACTCCCTTTGGAAGAACATGATATTAGTTTTATGTTGCGTGCTTTTAAAATGTGCTTAAATCTTGCCGTATATCTTTTCTTACTCTTTTCACAGGTATGCAAGCTTGGAGAAAAAATATGGTGTAAACTCAAAAAATGAAAAGAGATGTAAATTTTATCACATCTGACGCATGTATTTGTTATACATAAGATAGGATGACGTCATGACTCATAATGCGAGAATATATTGAAATCCTTTGAGTAGCTAACTAACAAAAAATGACGGTTGCCTATAAATTGAGTGATAGGCAAAAACACCAGAGACGTAAATAAGAAAAATCTCATTTGGCTTTCATCGATAGTTACGTCGTAACTGACGTCATTTTGATGCAATGCATCTCAAAACAGTCAAAACTTTTATTAAGATATGTCCATTAGGAATGGTCCTTGTCGACAAATTTCCACAAAGAATTTATTATGTACTTGTAAATAAAAAGAACGAAATGAATCGTTATTAATAAGATGTCTATGGCATTTTTATATTTACAGTCCCACGCCCCCAGTCCCTCACGGAACACACACACTTTCTTGCATAGCCTGTTCACTTTGATAAAATGCCAATATTTGTTTGATAAACTGGGACTGTCCGATGTAAAGCTTTAAAAATATTGTATATCTGGTAACATGTATATATACACAGATATTTATTCATAAATTCCCTATACACAGAAAACATGTAATTTAAGTAGACATTTTAATAGAATTAATTTCAATGATGACGTCAGTGGTCACCGACTTAAAGGTGTCAATCAATTTCACAATCATCACTTGTGTCAACATTTACAGTCAATGTCAGTCAATGTCAGTGTTGTTGGCTATTTATTTAACGTATCAACAATAAAGATGACGGAAATCGGTAGGTAAATAAGTAATCTGAAGCTAACAAAGAAATGCAAACAAAAAGTTACCAAAAAGTTGAATTCCGTGCACAAGACCTTAAAAGGCTAAAATTAAAGACAGTATTTTAGTAAATATCATTTTACATTACAAAAATAGAATGTATTTGTTTACACGTATCAATGGGAATAACTTGGTTCTCAAGGGTAAACTGTGCGTACTGACTGGATCAAACACGTTTTAAGTCACGTGGTTTAACTATATTCGTTGCTTCGTTGTTGCAATCGCAACTTTAAGAGCTCTTTTTGTCAATGAATAATGGGCGATGTGTTCCGAATGTGTTGTTGGGATTATTGTTGTACTGGGTACTACTTATAAGCCCCAAAGCTGCCTTTAAGTAAACTCGACAATACCCGCTTAAGTAAAAGTATTCGTTAGTACCTGAAAATACTGAAAGATACTTACTAACAGATGTCGTGAAACGATTTTGTGAAATTTTTATCAAACGACTTGTTGACACGTGTATTATAACTCATACTCCTAACTGTGCTAGTTTGAAAGTAGCTTTTAATGATGTTATTTCAAATGGTGTTAAAATAAATGTACATTATTTAATTTCTTTCACAAACCGGAAGTAGAGAATGACATTACTGTGTATTACAACAAATTGACTGGTTTACATATTACTGATTCTCTCTGCCAATCAATGCATTTTCGAAATACTTAAAACATTTTCACTATGTGTTTGTCCATTCTTACTTAACATGCAAAGATTACAAGCACAGGTTTACTCCGGAATGATGAAAAGATTTTCGGTTTTACGCGCACTGATTTCAGTTTCGACAAGACTTCACATTCTACCCTATCTTATTTTAGATAAACTTTATAATTTGAATATTCATAATGATAAAAAATATGGAAATAAATAATCATTTAATTACTAATTCAACGATTTTCATAGTACTATTTGATTCCTGTTATTAGGTTTTCTTGAGTGACAAATTTCTACCTTATGTGAGATAATAATACATCTTAACATGACATATTATATATTGTTGACTTTTCAATTTTCGTTCCCTTCTTGAATATCTTTTTTTTGACATTACGAAAGAATTAATACCGTAACCTTGTATTAAATATCAAAGTGTGTTTGTAACATACATTTTAGCTTGTTTACTTTCTGAATTTGAGAATAATTTAGTCATAATTCAAAAGCTTAATACGCATTGCAAATATAATTAATGTTTACAAACGTGTATTTCGCAATTGTAAGCAAAAACGCCCTACATTTAGTTCGCATGCGCTTGAAACCGATTATATGTCTTAATTATAGGTTCAAGCGTCCGAATAACTGGTTTTTACCAACTTTGACATGATTGCCTCTTTCTTTTCATAGGACCAAAGTTTGATAATTTCTTTTAACAAAAGAAATATCTTGAAAGAGCCAGAATGACTACTAGTATTCACTGATTTTTTTTAAATATTACGTTGATAATTGAAATGGTAATAAATCGTCTCTTTTAGTTTGGGGTAGAACAAGTTCATGAATAAAATGAGTACTGTAGGCTTTTAACCCTGCTTTTTAATGTATCCATTCAAGCCACGTCTTGAGTAGACGAGTCAAGTCAAGTTTGCGGTTTGTAACATCTAAATTTGGTGCCAAATAATAAAGTTACGTTGTGCTATTTGTATTGTGTTTAAAATTAACAAAACGGTTTCCTTTTTCGGCCAAACAAATCAAATATATTTGACAAAAGACGGTATAAAGATGAAAGTGAAAAATTTATATTTACGTTTATAGTTCATTCAATATCTCTCATAAATCTTCATAACACAATAATAAAGTAATCATCGATGAAATAACATTCCCAACACTTCGTTGCCACTGCATTAAAATTGAATGAAACAAAACAAGAGGGTCACGATGGCCCTGAACCGCTCACCAGAAGCAACTGTTTTGTCAGTGTTCGAAAGGCAAGTCCAGCTCAACTTCAACTTGCCCATCTAGTTATAACATTTCCCCAACACTGATTGTTTTTTCTTCTTCTAAATATTTTAAAGACAAGGCTTGCTGCTCATCCATTAATTTCTTAAGTATAAGCTATTTTAAGGGTTTTCTATTTCAGCTCTAGCGGCCTCTAAAAGGGGCTAATCAAATTGATTTGAACAAACGTGTATAAATATCCCACTAAGAATGCAAAAGACAAAGTTTGGTGATCATCCATCGATCAATATATTAATTCAGTAGAAGATGTTTAAAGGTTTTTCTATTTTAGCTTTAGCAGCCACAGGAAGCGGCCAATCAAATTAATTTGAACAAAGTTAATAACCGACCATCCAAGAAGGCTACCGAAAAGTTTGGTGATCATCCATCAATTAATTTAGAAGAAAAAAATGTTTAAAAGGTTTTAATGTGTTAAGCTTTTGTGACCCCTTAAAAAGGGACCGATCAAATATTGTGAGCAACTTTGATTAAAAACTACCCAAAAGTGCTACAGACAAATGTTGGTGATCATCCATCAATTATTTCAGTAGAAGAAGATGTTAAAAGGTGTTTCTATTTTTAGCTCCAGAGGCACCTTCAAGGGGCCAATCAAATTAACAGACCATCTTAGAATGCTGCATACAAAGTTTGGTGATCATCAATCAATGAGTTAATTTGAAGAAGATGTTTAAAGGTTTCGTTTCTCTATTTTGAGCTCTAGAGGCCCCTAAAAGGGACCACTTGAAATGATATGAGCAAGTTTAAGTGTGACTGTCACAAGGATGCTACTGACCAAATTTAAAATACATTTGTCAAGCAGTTTCAGAGAAGAAGTTGAATGTTGACGCATGTCGACGGACGAAGGACGCCGGAGCATCCCACTTTGATACTATTAGCTAAAAATGTGTATAGTTATACATGCATATTGTTAAAAAAAACAACATCCCGCCATAGTGTCATAGCCCGCTCCCGCCGTTGTTAGAAAGTGTTCTCTTCATTGAAACTGGTATTACAATGACATCGCGCCATTGTTATTATTCTTAGAATACGCCGTTGTTATCATTGTTAAAATAATATCTAATCACCCTGTTATTGCCACTGTTTAAGCAGCACGCATCCAGATTGATATTGTCATAAAAGTTTTTAAAATGTGTCAAAATATAGGATATTTTCATACGAACAAATAAAATTATTTACACAATGCAAACGGCACTTTCAATCCAAGTAAGTTACCAAATAAAATTATTACAATAAATATGCAAAAATAGTCCTTACTGCGTTAGTCACGCAGTAGAAATATAGTGATAAATACTGCAAAATCAGTCATTCAGTAAACGCATGCAATACGTTGACAACTGTTACAGAGTTACCATACCAGAACGGAATAATACAGAAGTATGCCTTTTATATTTAAGGTGACAACTGTTGACAAAGTTAACATACCAGAATCATGCAGATTAATTCCAATAATATTTACGTTGACAATTATTAAGAGTTACAATATCAGAATAATACAGAACAAATCCTGTAATATTTACGATGGTAACTTTTGATTGAGTTACCATATACAATGTAGTTCAACAGTTTACAGATCTCCTGTCGAGAGTTATCATATTTAAAATTGTGCAAAGAAGACCCTCCAACTAATACAAAAACGAATCCGCAACAGAATCAGACAAATGGTGTTTTTTCAATGAAATTTTATATTTTTAGATGCAGAAAGAACAAAAAGCCGGTACAAAAAACGACCATGCCGCGCGAAAATCTCCCGGGCACATTGACTGGGCTAGGATTTTGGTCCTCATATTGTGCAAAGAAGTCCCGCCATCTAATACAAAAACGAATCCGCAATGAGATAAGAAAAAAAGATGTTTTAATTAAAAGTTGGCTCCAGAATATGTTGTTGTTTTTTTTTACGAAAATTGATACACTTTATATTTAGAAAGAACAAATCGCCGGTCAAAAAAAAAAAAGACCATGCCACGCGGAAATCTCCCGAAAATATTGCTTGGGTTCGGGCTATTGTCCTCATATTGTGCAAAGAAGCCCTCAAAAAGAGTACAAAACCGAGTTTGCAACGATGGCGTTTTAACAGTTGGCTCGAGAACATGGTGTTGGTTTTTTAACGAAAAATTTAAAGTTTATACACATAAATAACAAATAGCCGGTCAAAAAAACGGAACTGTCCCGATCATATGGCTTGAGTAAGGGCTTTGGTCCTCATACTGTGCAAAGAAGACTCTTCACTCTAATACAAAAATAAAAGTCCGCAACGGAATCTGACAAATGGTATTTTACCGGTTGGCTCGAGAAAAGGGTGTTTTTTACGAAAATGTTTTAAATTTATATACAGAAAGAACAAATTGCCGGTCCAAAAATGACCATGCCGGGCGGTAATCTCCGAAACAAATTGCTTTGGTCAGGACTTTAAGCCTTATATTGTGCAAAGAAGACCCTCCAAGGGTAAATAAAATGAATCTGCAATGGGATCAGAAGAATGATGTTTGAGGAAACGATGTTTTTTTACGATGAATTATACACTTCTTCAAAGTAATTTACCAATCTGAATCACTGAGCAGGACACAGACGCCGACAATCACGCGTATGTCGGGATAATGCTGTCACGTGACGTTTATATATTTCGATACAAAAATATATTCATCAAAGGGAAGAAACTTGTATGAAAACAGTATATAAGGAGCCCAAAATTTATCGCCCTTCTTCATTGGTTGTAGTCTGGTTCCCGTCGTACTATAAAATTTAGTACTATTGAACGGAGAGAAAAGGGCAGGTAATCCAGACTACATTGGTTGCTGTATACAAAATGTCGACAACTTCAATAGGATTAAGCATTTATGACATTTAATTTATCTAGTTAACAATACAAAAACACCTGTTATGAATTGATAGTTTAAAGTATTGAAATGTCGATATACTTTTAAAATGTATTACATTGAATTATAAATAATCAAGAGATCGGTCTGCATGTTTATAGATGAAAACTTATACCACATTTTGCGATGTATAAAAACCCTTCCCATTTATGTTCGTGAAGTTGGCAGCCTAGCAGCCCAGCAGCCTGAAGTTGGCAGCCTAGCAGCCTAGCAGCCTAAAGAAAACTACGAATAGTACAAACATGAAATCGTCGGATATGAATCGGAAGCACATACTTAGACCATTGCACGTCTTATTTCAGTATCTCGATCTTTATTTTTTTAAATATTGAACTTTGTTTTTTTTTATTTTGACGCTTCGAAATTTGTGAAGTTAGCAGCCTAGCACCCTAGCAGCCTGGCAGCCTAGCAGCCTAGCAGCCTAAAGAAAACAAAGGATAATACAAACATGAAAACCGTCGGAAATGAGTCGGTAGCACATGTACTTAGACTGTTCCACGTCTTTTTTCAGTATCACGAACTTTATTTTTTTTAAATATTGAACTTTGTTTTTTTTTCTGTTTTTTTTTTTTTTTTTTTTTTTTTTTTTTGACACTTCGAAATTTGTGAAGTTAGCAGCCTAGCAGCCTGGCAGCCTGGCAGCCTGGCAGCCTAAAGAAAACAAAGGATAATACAAACATGAAAACTGTCGGAAATGAGTCGGTAGCACATGTACTTAGACTATTCCACGTCTTATTTCAGTATCGCGAACTTTATTTTTTTAAATATTGAACTTTGTTTTTTGTTGTTGTTTTTTTTGTTTTTGTCTTTTTTTGACACATCGAAATTTGTGAAGTTAGCAGCCTAGCAGCCTAGCAGCCTGGCAGCCTAAAGAAAACAAAGGATAATACAAACATGAAAAACTGTCGGAAATGGGTCGGTAGCACATGTACTTAGACTATTCCACGTCTTATTTCAGTATCGCGAACTTTATTTTTTTTTAAATATTGAACTTTGTTTTTTTTTTTTTTTTTTTTTTTTTTTTTTTTTGACACATCGAAATTTGTGAAGTTAGCAGCCTAGCAGCCAGCAGCCTGGTAGCCTAGCAGCCTAAAGAAAACAAAGGATAATACAAACATGAAAACCGTCGGAAATTAGTCGGTAGCACATACTTAGACTATTCCACGTCTTTTTTCAGTATCGCGGCTATTGATCAAATGGGTATTGTTCTTAAGTTCAGATAATCTTTATGTTCATTAATGTGTCCGTTTAAACATATGCATTGTATATCTCTTTACATTTCAACCGATTTATCTTTACAGACCTAAAATAAATATGCGTTGAACATCGTCAACTTCATTATAAACATATACATACAAAATAGCATATCATAAATAAGTCACATGACGTCGCTTATTGTCCATAGACAGCGACATTATTAGCCGCGAAAATGTTAAGATTAAGACTACTTCCTACGTTATTCGAAAACATGTTTAATCCCGCAAATTTCGAAGCGTCAGAATGAAAAATAAAATAAAATTCAATATTTAAAAAAATAAAGATCGCGATACTGAAATAAAACGTTGAGTGGTCTAAGTATGTGCTACCGACTCATTTCGTTTGTATTATCCTTAGTTTTCTTTAGGCTGCTAGGCTGCTAGGCTGCTAGGCTGCCAGGCTGCTAGGCTGCCAGGCTGCTAGACTGCTAACTTCACAAATTTCGAAGAGTGAAAAAAACAAAGTTCAATATTAAAAAAAATAAAGTTCGCGATACTGAAAAAAGACGTGGAATAGTCTAAGTATGTGCTACCGACTCATTTCCGACGGTTTACATGTTTGAATTGTCCTTAGTTTTCTTTAGGCTGCTAGGCTGCCAGGCTGCCAGGCTGCTAGGCTGTTAGGCTGCTAGGCTGCTAGGCTGCTAGGCTGCTAACTTTACAAATTTCGAAGTGTCAAAAAAACAAAAACAAAAACAAACAAAGTTCAATATCTAAAAAAATAAAGTTCGCGATACTGAAAAAAGACGTGGAATAGTCTAAGTATGTGCTACCGACTCATTTCCGACGGTTTACATGTTTGTATTTTCCTTAGTTTTCTTACTTCACAAATTTCGAAGCGTCAAAATAAAAAAAACGAAGTTATATCGCGATACTGAAATAAGACGTGCAATGGTCTAAGTATGTGCTTCCGATTCATATCCGACGATTTCATGTTTGTACTATTCTTAATTTTCTTTAGGCTGCTAGGCTGCCAGGCTGCTAGGCTGCTAGGCTGCCAACTTCAGGCTGCTGGGCTGCTAGGCTGCTAGGCTGCCAACTTCACGAACATTTCCCATTTCCCTTCTATCCAGTATGGCATAAGGATTTTTCAGAAAATCATCATGAATTACTATTCTTGAACAATAGATATTATATTAAATAAAAATTATGTATCAATGTTATCATTTTCGGGCGTTTTCAATCCACCGGGGTTCTACCGGGGGCTCTGCCTGGGTCTACCGGGGCTCTTCTGGCGTCATCCGGGAACGACCGGGGAAGCACCGGCAAGAACCGTAGCTTCACCTGGGCTCTGCCTGGATGATCCGGAGCGCATCCTGGGTGGTTAGTTGGGAACTACCGTAGTGCTGCCGGGGTAAGTGTGACCGCAACAATAATTTTACCCCGGATCGTCCTTGATCATCCCGGTAACTTACCGGGATGGTCCTGGTCTCTGCCGGGAGTAAGTGAGACCGCAGCTTAATGTCATCTTAAACCCCCGGTGGTAACACCTTACACTCAATGTAATACCATCATAAACCACGGTGGTTACAACTAACACTCAATGTTACATCACCATAAACCCCCGGTGGTTACACCTAACATTTAATGTAATACCATCTTCAACCCCCGGTGGTTACACCTTACACTCAATGTAATACCACCATAAACCCCCGGTGGTTACACTTTACACTCAATGTAAAAACCATCATAAATCACGTGGTTACACCTTACTCTCAATGTAATACCATCATAAACCACGGTGGTTACACCTTACACTCATTGTAATATCATCATAAACCCCCGGTGGTTACACCTTACCCTCAATGTAAAACCATCTTAAAGACTTAAACCCCTGGTGGTTACACCTAACATTCAATGTAATACCGTCATAAACCCCCGTTGGTTACACCTTACACTCAATGTAATACCATCATAAACCCCTGATGGTTACACCTTACATTCACTGAAGAAGCATCTTTATCCTCCGGTGGTTACACTTTACACTCGTTATAGTATCATCACAAACCCCCGGTGGTTACACCTTACACTCAATGTAATACCATCATAAACACCCGGTGTTTACACCTTACACTCAATGTAATACCATCATAAACCAACGGTGGTTACACCTTACACTCAATGTAATACCATCATAAACACCCGGTGGTTACACCTTACACTCAATGTAATACCATTATAAACACCCGGTGGTTACACCTTTCACTCAATGTAATACCATCATAAACCAACGGTGGTTACTCCTTACACTCAATGTAATACCATTATACACCCGGTGGTTACACCTTTCACTCAATGTAATACCATCATAAACCAACGGTGGTTACTCCTTACATTCAATGTAATACCATTATACACCCCCTGTGGTTATACCTTACACTCGTTATAGTACCATCATAAACCCCCTGTGGTTACTCCTTACACTCGTTATAGTACCATTATACACCCCCTGTGGTTATACCTTACACTCGTTATAGTACCATCATAAACCCCCTGTGGTTACTCCTTACACTCAATGTAATACCATCATACAACCCCTGTGGTTACACATTACACTAACTGTAGCAGCATCATATACCCCCAGTGGTGACACCTTACAATTTTAAACCCACGGTACCGGTGGTTACACCTTACTATTTTTAACCCACGGTACCGGTGGTTACACTTTATACAAACTGAAGCTTGGACCCTTCAGTAGGATATTTCATTATTTGCATCTTAAATCTATCTTAATTTAAGCCATTTTCAGTTTTTTAACCTATTTTGTGGACTATTCACATTTTAATAACACCTCAAAGTTGTTTTAATAGTACAGTATACTTAAAAGTCTCTTCCCGTGTAACCGTTATCTGTTTTTTCTAAATGAAGCAATTTTGTAATTTCACTGACACGTGAGAAAGTCAGAGATACTGAAATAATCCACCCAAAAGTAACATTTAATTGACAAGGTTAAGTCAATTTAAATACGCAATTATATAGATGAAACACGCGATCTTTCATACTAACATTTCAATACATGTAAAGAAACATTGCATTAATGCTATTCAAACCAGTCCGAAAAGGTTTTCAATGAAAAGTATCGAAGCATTATTAGGTAAAGTAATAGAAATATTTATAAATATAGAAAAACTATTTAAAGTTAACGAGATGATAATATGAAATTAATTTTTAGTTGAAATATTTTCCTTAAGGTTTGAGTAAACCGTAAAATACACTTGAAATAATAAAATTAAAGTTAAGTTAAATTCTATTAAAAGGTTAACATAAAAGATGTGTTTGTAATTTATTCAGTTTTTAAAGTTCGAGACACAATTCATGTATCAAAATGTAAAAATCTACATGCGCTTGTAAAATCAGGCGTTCAACAAAAGGGGGAAAAATCAATGATAAAATAATACCACTATGTTTTGTCATTATTTTAAATAACATTTTGTTCATTTTTTTTTCATTTTTAATCTACAGATTTTAGCCACCATGCTGACCAGTACGAGAAACAACAACAGGAAGGTGATTTCTAGTCCTCTCGACTCGTAAAAAAATCGTTCAAAATAAATAAAAGGAAAAAGAGCAAGAAACGATAAAACGTCAGAAGAACAACAAATTACCTATAAGGGAAGAAGAAAAGCAACAAATAACTAAAATGAAAGAAGGGCATCAAATAACTTAAAGGAAAGAAGAGCAAATAATTACCTAAAAGAAAGAGAAGAAGAGCAAAAAAAAGGAAAGAAGAGCGACAAATAACTAAAAGGTAAGAAAAACAGCAAATAACTAAAAGGAAAGAAACGCAAAAAATTACCTTAAAGAAAAGGAGAAGCTCAAAAATAACTCAATGGAAAGAAGAGCAACAAATAACTAAAAGGGAAGAAGAACAAGAAATAGCTTAAAGGAAAGAAGAACAACAAATAACTTACAACAAATTACGCAAAAAGAAAGAAGAGCAACAAATAAGTAAAAGGAAAGAAGAGTAACAAATTACCTCAAAGCAAATTGCCTAAAAGTAAACAAGCGCCTCAAATAACTACCAGAGCAGAGGAGCAACAAGTAACTTGAATTTTGTGTAAAAGGCAACAAATTACCAAAAAGGAAAGAATAGCAAGGAAAAAAGAGCAACAAATAAATAAGTAAAGGGAAAGAATAGCAACAAATAACTGAAAGGAAAAAGGAGCAACAAATAACTAAAAGGAAAGAAGAGCAACAAATAACTAAAAGGAAAAAAGAGCAACAAATAACTAAAAGGAGAGAGCAATATATAACTAAAAGGAAAGAAGAGCAACAAATTACCTAAAAGGAAAGAACAATAAATTACCGGAAATAAGTAATAGAAAGAGCACCGAAACACGAGGCTATCTGATTTGTACGAGGGGGCGTAGCCCCCGAGTATTAATCAGATTGCCGAGTGTGTTGGTGTTCTTTCTCTTTTGTATCATAGTCAAACATAAAAGCACGTTCCCTGTTGTCACAATATGAAACCCCGGCAAAAATGAACCAATGAACGAACATCTGAATATGACATTTCTGTCGCTTTCCCTTTCTCTGTCGTCACAATATGTAAACCCCAGCAAAAATGAGCCAATCAATGGGCATGCTCTGGAGTGCGGGTAACTAATACCCGCACTCCAGTTAACGCACTGTGCATGTATATGTATACGATTTAACCCTGACACATTTTCAACAGAAAGGTCTCCAAACTATAATACAAGAAGGGAAACAAAGAACTGCAGCTGTTAGTTTCATAAAATGTTATCAACGTTGAGTATTCGTATTGAAAGTACATACTTGTTCTTCAACCTTGGCCGGGTACATGTCGTTTCTTTAAGTATTTTAAAACCGCTTTCATGTATAACTATAATGCATTACCAATTTAGTTAAGTTTTCACCACAGGTATCCAATAACATTGAAAAAATATCCAGTTATCTTATGAAATCAATATACCAATTTATTACCACTGATATTTCTAACGTGTTGACAAGTTATTCTATACATCAAAATGGTGTGATAACACATAGTATCTTAATATTGTAATATTCATTTTAAAAATGTCAAATTTGGAGGAAAGATTTTCGCCCTCCAAAAGACGGAGTAGGCCTTCGATAAAAAGAAAACAAGAAGTTATATTTCAAAAAGACCCGTCTGAAATATATCCACCAAACAAACAGGTAACACTTTTTATTTCTTTGATATAATTTCATTAAGAGTTTTAGGTTAAACTGATATGATACGAGTATAGTTAACAGATGTATGAAGTATTGTTATAAATGGTATAACTGTCGCCACTAAGAAGCAAAGTATGTAAAGAGATTTTGGAAGCGGCATAGCAATGCCAAATAGACGTTGTATGTTATTATTTTTGTTCTTTGGATACTGCAAAAAGGCTGAAAGTCAGCACTAGAAGGCGATAAATGTCTTACAAAACATAATTGCAGAAGTAGTATTTGAGTTGATTATAAGTATCTTGAATGAATTTTCAATGCTTTGACTATAGCACGTGTAAGTGCACGTGCATACCCAGCGTCTCATGAGATAATGACCTTGTAAAATCCACTTTAGTAAAATACAAATTGTAGATCAAGACTCCCAAAATAACCCTGTTTACCTAAATGTGTTCTGTTTGTAACTACTGGAATAGAAATTTTAACCTGCATTTAACCGGAACACCCTCCCCGGAAAGTGCTGGGGATATATATATGGAAATAAGTCAGGTATTCCTTATGTCTCGAAATTACGGAGTTGATGGGAAGATTGGATTGTCGCCATAAAAATGGCTGACATTTCAGACCTTGTGTGATTGATTTTATCATCTTACTTCTCCAAAAAGACAAACCTTTACCGGGGTTTTCAATTTTTCAGACGACAAAGCCTCCGCTATTCCCCTGGGGACATGGGGTGGGGACTGGAGTTACAATAGGCTGCTACATTACAAAACCTGCGATAATTTTCAGGGAATCTGGGGACTGGAGTTAACAATTGAGTGTTAAATCATTTATCATTGCTATTTATAAATACATGTCTTATATAATGAAATATTTACTTACTTTAATTTCAACGTAAATGCAAATCTGTTTACACAATTTTAAAATATATTATTCCAAGCATGTTTGGATAATTTCAGATTCACCAGTTAACGGATCATGAAATTCAAGGTAAATATCAAATTGTATACTTGCTTTGATAAATAACTGTATGTAATATACGACCTTGAATCACACGGTAAGATTTTGGGCTGGGCTTCAATGAGATAACAGGTGTCAATTTCTGCAATATCTAATCATAAAACCCTGCAAAACAATTGACTCAGATATTTCAAAATAGAAATATTTAAACAGCCGTGCTCGTAAGATAAACAATTAGTTTGAACATTTTTATTTTGGCTCGATAGCAAAACAAGCTCTTGAACTTAAAGAAATCACTTTCGATCACTGGTGTCATATGATGAAACATGGTCGTGACTCGAGTAGGACTCGAACCCAAGATCGATAGCTACACAATGAATTATCTCGTAGATGAATTTATTCACGTTAACATACATTCGCTCCGTTCCTAGATATTTTTCCTAAACGTAGACCATGCATGGTAAACAGATAACTTTCGGTCTACGTTCAGGAAAAAATATCTAGGAACAGCTTGAGGTTTTAAACATTTTTGAGATGATATTTAAATAAAAACATTTAGTAAATCCGCATATCTGATATGTTCACCGTGCGATAGTCCATTTCCGGAAAAGTATGGTGTAGAATTAGCGACACTAAAAGATTAAGCAAGTATCTCGGCATGTAATTTTGATGGGATTGGTACATTTGTTCTTTTATTTTTACATTTTTTTTCGACAAAGAAGAAACCCTGCGTATTTCTCGGAGAAGACATGATATAGATACCGGTAAAGTAAGGAAAATGTGACCATGATACGTTTGTAGCTCATTTGGTAATTGAATGTAGGATATCTTGTAAAGTATTTTTCTGTTAATGCTGGTAAATAAAATTGTTTAAAACAGTTCGTATTCATTTTCAATTCAATTATCTTTAGATTCAGTATTTGACAAAAAATAACTTAACCCACAAGTTCGAGAGTTAAATGATGTACTAAAAACTTAGTAAAAAGTCAAAATGATTATACAAAACAAGAGCTGTCGGTAGGACAGCGTGCTTGACTATTCTCTGTGCTTGATAGTAAAACAAGGATAATGTAAAATTTCCTAAGTTAAAAAAATATTGTCAAAATCTACGTTGGGTTTGAACAGCGACCTCTTATTATGTTCTCAAATAAGTGTGTCAAGTTTCAACCCATTGCCTTCAGTACTTATGGAGATACAAGGATGCAAGCAAACACTTACCTAAGTGTGACACCGACGCTCGATTAGTCGAGCTAATAATTTGTAAAATCTATTATACGTATTTCAGCATATAAAGAAGCATTTTGGAAGTTTGATAAAGATAGCAGTGGTACAATAGATGTTCGGGAACTGAATGACATGTTGAAGAGTATGGGGAGAGAAATACCAATTGGAGATGTTCTTGATATTGTCGCACATTTTGACAAAGATGGTAGGTTTATTCAGATACTTTAAAGTGGCCTGTCTTCAGCTTTTATTTTTTGTTGGAAAAGAATTCTGTGCTGTTTCAAACAAAGTATTTGAGTAATATACTTCACTTATAAGCTTCTTCAAAACAGCGCCCCAAAAGATATTCATAGCTCGCAATGACGTTCCTTTCTAAAAATAGAATATAAAAACGAACCGTCCGCTTTATAAGTTGACATATACATGTAGAGAGAGGAATTATATATTTTATCGACGACAAATTTCATTTTATACATAAATTCTTTTGATTTGACAATAATATGTAACGATTTGCATTCATATAACATATTTAACCTTAAAGAAAGTTGAAGGCCGCTTTAATTCACAACATGCAGAATTTGTATATTCGATTCGTCCGACTTTGAAAATGGGATAGTCAGCTTCAATTTAAATAATATCAAAATACAAAAAACTGAGCTACTAACAGTATAGGGCATGCAACATACAAAGCACAGAAAGGTTTTACACTCGCAGAAATTCCCATATTCTACAACGAGCACGTTTAAGCAGAATTGATGAACCTCTTATGATGTTCTTAATTGTGCTCCATACTTTTTCTTTGGAAACTGCATAAATAGATAAACAAAAAGCAGTTTTGATTCTCATAATGGCTTCGTCAATTATCATTAAATAATCATGTTAATATTGATTTGTTTTGTTATTGTCGACCTTATTAATATGACTTCATGTTTTTTTCTAACAGCCATTGTATATATGTTATATTGGCGATGAATTTTAAATGTTTTTACTGGATGTAATAGTGAATTGAATTGTTTTACCTTTGTCGACCAATGATTTCTAAATTTTCACTTTTCAGAGAGTGGCCAGATAGATTTTCCCGAGTTTCTCACATTGATGGCGAACTTAAAACTAGGACAAGAGGACGGGGAATACCTGGAGGCATTTAACATGATGGACACAGACAACAAAGGCTAGTTCTTATATTATATCATAATTCAGAGTTTATACCAAACCCTTAATCTGCCTATATCAGCTTGTACACCCGTACATTCATTCTACATTCTTACAAATTCAGCTCCATTTGCAACTAGTCATAGCAAGCGATAGGAGTTTAAAATTGCTGTTTTTCTTAACTTTAAGATTAGTTTAATCGGTATTTAACTTTAGTAAGAAAGTTGGTTATTTCCATGTATGTAAGTATACAATTTCCTTTATTTTTCATTCGCTTTTCATATATAAATATATTTAAATATTACATCTCTATTGCAGGTGAGATTGGACATTCAGAACTTAGAGAGTTTCTTGCCAAACTAGATTGTAAAATATCAGATGAGGAGCTAAACTCAATGATTCGTATGGCAGACACTGAAGGAAACGGCAAACTAACATTTAAAGGTACGTTTCCAATTGAAAACTACGGTGGCTTATCTAGGACAGTTCGCTGTCTCGTGCTTGGGCGCAACATGACGATACAATGCCTGGAATGCCATCTTCTAAGTTTCCAATTTAGCTTAAAATTGCTGTGTAGACATAATGTATTTTACATTTCAGAGAAAATTATTTACATTTTGGCATTTTCTTTGACAATAAATAAAAGAGCAGCTGAATTGTTGTTGTGATAAAACAAATTAAAATGTTGTTTAATGAATTGAGCTGTTTAACTAAATGTTATACCTTACTTAGTTATACACATGTATATATGTTTGGTTTAACAAGGTATGTGAGCTTAAAAATCAAATTTTTTCAAGAAGACACATGTTATTACAAAATGAAAATTAAGTTAAAAGTAAACACCGTTTCATCCATTTTTTTTAAAGATATACTATGCTAAAATTTGATATGAGAAAATATTGAAAATTGTTACACAGCCTCTTTGTAAATATAAAATAAATAGATATGTTATGTTTAAAATTATACACACTATAGATAGTCATGAAAAGAATTATATCGCCTTAAAAAACTGGCATTTTTTTAAAGAAAAGACCAGCTTTACTTGACCTCTAAAAGGGAACACAGCTCCCTATGCATAGTTGATTCATTCTTTTAATCAAATTAGACATACGTGTATTTAGTAACAATTTACAGATTTCAATTAATTACAGTGATTAAAATAAATTTTCTCAAGAATGAACATAATATATCTTTAAAGAAAGGATTTAACAATATAGAAATGAATAAATTATACCAACAATGACAAATATTTCAGTAGTTATTTCACATTCAAAAGTAACATTGTTAGAAAACTTAAGACTTATATTACATTATTGTAGTGTATACATGCCTGTCATCTTATTATACATGTAATTTTATTCCATTTTCAGAGTTTGCAGCTATGATGAAAGAAGTATGATAGTAATGGAAAGACAACTGTAGTAAACCTTAAACTACGTTAATAGTCATAGTTAGCTCCCTTTACTCGTAAGCATGTTCAAATTGGATGTCATTTTTCAAGAAAAAAATATCCTATTTCACGTTATTATAATGACGTTGACGTTACACGATGTGACGTCATTAGAATAGCTTACATAATTATATTTTAATCAGATTTGTTACAAGTGCTTTAACATCCCCCCTCATTATTTAGATTGTTTATTTTATCATACATTATCATTTATATTCACTTTTTGAAATGTTGTTTATATTGTTATTTCTGACGAAGACAATAAAGTTGAATGGTTATCTTGTCTTCTTTGTTTTTACTCCTCATCGTTTTCAAGTAATTTCTTATATTTTTACTATAACAATAGTTTAAACACATTTAACAATTTGAATTTGTCTAAAATTTATTAACCACGTGTTTTTATAACCCCAATACATGTACTATTTAAGGTGGTATCTTTTTTGTCCTTTAGTCTTGCATTTTAAAGCTGACAATAACAATGGAAATCCATTTGTATGGAAGCCTTGGAGGGTCACTTTTGAGTTTTGACTTATAAATTTATTTTACTATTTTCTTATGACTTTTGATTTATGACTTTTGATTTATGACTTTTGATTTTTGACTTATGTATTTTGTTATTTCACACGTGCTTTCCATCATAATTATAATTTCCAAGGAAAATATGGTAGAATATGACAACGATTCAGACGAGGTAAGTTTATTTACCTTAGTTTCCTGGAGACGTATTTAAAAAAAAATATGTGGGCTCATATGCAAGAACAGAATGTTATTCTTATATAAGCCTTTTAAATTGATTAAGAAAAGAAAATTCTTTGCTTGCATTGCATTGCATTGGGTATCCATTTTTTATTTTGATTTCCGGAACAGGGATATATAATCTCAAATTGACATACAGCGTATGAATCAAACGCTTTATTTTTTATATGGGTTCCAGTTTTAAATCCAAACCAGTCTCGCATTGTTGTTTGCTGCAGTTACAATCGGTTTTCATCCGTAGTTCATTCTTCGTCCATCTAATATTGAATATAGACCAAATTATAGGCCTTATTTTGACAAAGACTTCACACACTTGTTTAGAACACGCTCTAAGTTAGAAATCTCTTTGCTTGTTTTTTTTTGCATTGCATTGTTATCAAATTATGCCTCTTTTTCGATTTTGAATTCATGGCTTAGAATTTTCATGAAAAATGGTTTCTCAAACACTATTGTAGCGATTCATTTGAAACTTAGAACACATTTAAGTGTTGACATCTTAGATCAATGACCAAGTTTCGTATGAGTGGCGCAAAATTTGATATACTTATGCCCATTTTTAAAGCTAAAATGTTTGTTAGATGTGGTCCCATAAACCAGTTATGATATAATATTGAAACTTAATTCACTTGTTCAGTATCAATAACTTAGGTCACATACCAAGTACAAAATACATGTTATTTGTATATAAACTTTTGATACAGTTATGTATTAAGGGATTTTTTTGTATTTCATTTTGTATATAATTATATGTATTTCATTTCAATTGAGATAACACATACTTTTAATGTTTTCAGTTTAAATTCTAGTAAAGCTACCTGTAGGAATTAAGGACATGCTGTCGAATAGTTTCAACTACAAATCAGTTGCAAGAGCACCAGCAATACATATTTGTCAAGTTTTTGGAGCCAGTTTAGAAGAGTAAGAGATTTCATGGCAAAACAGCGTTCGTTTCGAGTGAGAAGTAGTACATGTCCAAACACTAGTGATTTGGTTTTCTTCGTTATTGTCTATGGAAATATTCAGACATTTTTGGAATAAGAGCGTTACTTTTTCACACTTGTTTCAGACGCTCAATAATTTTCAAGTTTTAACCCCACCGCTTATTGTGGACGCTTTATTGGAAACAAGCAATGTCACGTCCCACCACGTTTATGTTATACTGTCCATACATCCAATATGGTACAAAACTTGTATCGGTATACACGTCATGGTGAGACAGAGAAAGTGTGAAAAATCATGAATTCATAATTCTGGCTTTCAATTTTTTCAGTATTTGTAAATTTTCAAACTTAAAAGAAAGGTATCGAAATCAAACTTTGCATGTCGTGGCAGAAAGAAACATACTTCTGCTATCATACATGTAGCTACATTTTAGAAAATCCCCTTTGTTGTTGATTTGTTGTTGATTTTTTTTTTCATACATAGATTTTGTTAAACTCATAATTATCTCAAATCTGGCATCAACTTGAATTTACTGGCATATATATGTCGGCGAGACAGAGTGCATTGTGTTGTTAACAAAACTTCTGATTATAACATTTAATCGTTCTTCTTAGTTAAACATTCCCTTTTTCGACATGCTGTGGGTTGGGGGTATGCTCATTACGAAAGACTATGATATTTCCATTACATATAAAGTCGGTTATTCTTCGAAAAACAAAACGAACTTATGGACGTTATTTAATATATACATTATACAATGTATAGAGTTTCTTAAAAGTAACTAGGAAATTTTTAGCTAGAGACTGTGTTTGTTTTTATCTCTCTTTTGAACATTTAGAAATGAAGAAATAACGCTTTGACAATGATTTTAAAAATCTTCACTTCAATAATAATACAGTCACTCTAGCGTTGCTAGTTTACCTAATTTATCTTATGTTTTCAAAAGCTTCGTTAGATCACTCATGATTTTCTTAGTTTTTCATCAGTAACGTATCAACGATGTGTTGTTTTGTAGAAATATTGCATGTATATATGTCTTCTGTGACGTAAATACTTGATGTTTTTGTTGATGGCAGTGTTTATTTTTAGCTGTTCCTAAGTGTTAGCTTTTAAGTAAGGCATGTGTGCTATTTTAACAAAAATGCTTACCTCTGTATTTCTTATCTCTGTTTTTAAATTAAATATAATGAAGCTCAAATTCAGTTTGTTTTGCCTATTTAATACATTTATTTTCTTATAAGACAACAATTGTGTTAAACAAAATAAAGCACGGTTGTAGAATAAAAAATGTTTGTTGTTATCTGTTTAAACGCATTTATTCCAAACATTTATTGATAGCTCTGCCAACCTGTCAATTGAAGGACAAGACCGTGAGGTAAAAACCTTTGGTAGTGTGGTCTCTCGGTAGAGGTATATTTAGGTATTCTGTTAAGGGGGCTGGCTGGTTCCACACAGTTTGCTTCTATAGTGATTGCTATTCTATTTCTACTTTGCTCATTTCAACCTCTTACTTAATATTATTTTAATGGAACACTATCTCTACATAGATAAATTAATTCTCTGTAACATTTAAATACTGTTTATTTCGGCTTAGCTGTGTCTAACGTAGCATTTAGAAACGGGAACCAGAACAATAAGAGGCGTCGCCGGTTTTGCATAAATTACGTATTCATCCATCAGTCATATATTTATTTTTTTATTTTCTGAAAATTCTCATATAAGTGTAGTTTAATGAAAATCATTTTACTAAAAACAAAAAGGTATATAATAAAAGTAAAATTATGTTGAAGTAGATTTCTGAGGCTATGCATTTTTCTACTTGCAACGTTGGAAAATTGATCAATATTCCACCGCTGCTTGTAGCAAAATACAAAGCCTTAAAAAGCTACTACTACATAATATTTCGTACATATATCTCCTTTATTTTAATGTATTATAATGCCTAACGCTTGTACCCTCTTTAATAGTCAACACGGAAAATTAGCGTACCAATCAACCGTGACTAACCTCAACAAGGAATTAAATAATCTATTTCAAATTGTAATAAAGCTACACATCTAGAAAATAGCTAAGAACTGTTTAATCTGAATAGAAAATTCTTTATTTATTAATACTTAATGCTGCAGATGACACTTATAAATGAATGTCCCGAATTAAAACTTCTATACATATGATTTCACATAAACAATTGATGTTGATTCTTCACGTAAAAACGATCAACTGTGATAAAAAAAAACATATGAATGCAATAATTCTAATGCAAAAATGAGGCTGGTGGCTAAATGTACTTGTAAACATCATATGACTTCAATACCACTCTCGGCTGATGTGCTCCCTTGCGTTTGGTGATTGTATCACAAATTTGCTTATTTTGCATTCATCTAAAATTAAGTGAAACTAATGTCTATACTAAGGCAAAGAGTAACAGCAAATGGCAAAAGTTATAGGTCAAAAGATAAAAGTCATAAGTAAAAAGTGATAAATTATAAGTGAAAAGTCATAAGGCAAAACCTAAAAAATAAACACGAGAAAATAAGTCAGCATTTATACAAAGATCAATTACTATTTTTGAAATAACAACCATATATATTCCTTTTAAATACCATAATACACCCTATAAAGCATGGTTGCTATTTGTTGCGAATGAATAAAACATTTGCATCTAATTACACATACTTGAAATTACACGTATAACTTATATGTCACGGTACGAATCTATATTCAGTAGATGATGTGCAATCACGGTCGGGACAGAGCTAGCCCTGTAAGGGGTTCCGGGTTCGAATCCCGGTATGGCTGCATATCTTTCTCCCCCCCCCCCTGTGACATTTGGCATAGTGGAAAGTGAACCTGCCAGTCACGCGGGAGAACGAGGTGCTATTCCTAGTCGGGCAGCCGTTTTGTTACCAGGGCTTGATAGAAGAGTTGCAAACCATTATTTGCATAATAAACAAACAACATTTTGCAAAACATGTTTGAAATGAGATTACACGGATATTTTTTTAGACTTTCAATACATGTATTTCTTTTAAAAAACTTTTTAATGTATATGTTCTGACTCATAATAATGCCTACAACTCCAAATCCGTACGTAAATTTTTCTTAAATTTTGCATACAGATGTCCTTTAGGTATACAACTAAACAATGTTGTCAATTTCATTACAGTATGCTTTATAGTGCAAATTAGAGTGGTTATAACTTAAATGATAATTTACAAATATATTGTAATTTGCTCAATATTTACAAGCCAATATCTTAAAACAACCATATAATGAAGTGAAATCGTAGACTATCGTCTTTATGATTTTAAAACAGCATATTTTGAAACTTAACCTATAGTAACCTAGTATATTATCAATAACACGAAAAAAATCAGTATAAGTCGATCCAAAGCGTATTTATATTAAATCTATTCTCAAAATTAAATTTTTCAACTCGGTACACAGCTGTAGTGCTGAATCAGCGTCCAATGGCATCTGTAGATCTAGCTTCAGAAGGGGTGCTAATTCTATGAATTCCTCACATTGTCTTCCTGGGCGTGAAAACATGTTCTTTGCAAATATATACGTCTCTCAAGTTAACTACATTGCCGAAGTCGGGAGTTTCATACAGACCTGGTACAAAAAACAGTGCGTCAGGTTTACCACAAATAACAGAAACTCTTTTTTGTTGCCTTATTTCATGTGCAATCCGGTCTAACTCGGTTTGTATGAGGTCCATGAAGCAAAATTTTAAGTTCTCACATTGTATCGGATCCAGATCATTAAATACACAAGTATCGCGTAAGTGTTTAAAAAAAATCTACCAATGGATTCCATTTTTTCTCGTAATGTACACCACCACTTTTAATGCGTTGGTTAGATGTGCTTTTTCCAGCTACAATGCTTCGAGTACCAACTATCGGATCTGTAGAATCGTGTCTGAAGTATTGCTGCAATAGTAAAGCAATGCAGTTTTCCGTACCAAAAACATCAAAACAACCTAGTAAATGGGTGAGGGGGGACTTGATAATGTTCATTAAAGGTGTCTTAAAAGTATCTTGCAATAAGGTGTGAGTCGTTATTTGAGTCCAAGACCTCTAAACCATGTTATTTTTCTACTTTACCCATTCACAGCACCATGGATATAAAATCCTTGTTTAATTTAAGTTTTTTTTACCGTCCATATGTCATATAAAACTGGTTTCTTTTGGCGTAGTATACGCGTCGGCATAAGCGATGAGCTTTCCGCATCTCAATACCACCCGGATCAAGCGGTTTCATTATTTCCATGACGTCGTCTCCCTTGACGTACATGTGGTAATCCAGCATTAACCTACGCCATATTGTACGGTATTCTATGCGTTGTCCATTTGTTTGTATTTCTCTGTTAATAACATCAGACACAGTCTCAATAGGAGTATATATTCCATTACGCCGTTTTAGAAATTTAAGCGTTTAAAAAGTCTATTCATTGTACTAAATGACGTCGTAATGCCATGCTGTACCAGAAAGTACTGTATTATCAGCAGAGTTTTGTTTGTTATAGATGTTGAGGGTAGGTATCTTGGCACGGTAGCTTTGGTAATGCTGAACAGCATAATGATGAAGGCACAGATCAACATCAAGGCTTTCATCCTCGTTACCTTTTGTCCAGTAGTTGTGTCTGAAATAAGAGTTTATCTTTTATCTAAATCTTTATACATTCATATTATATAAAATGGGTAAATCTGTTAGCTCCGTTTTTTAAAGATTGATAGGTGCGAAAAAATATTTTAAATGCTTGAAAGATATTTTGTTCTAACTGGTTCTATATCTACGTTTATTCTAAAATGTTCTTTTCTCAATTGTTAAAATATACAACAAAATTAGACGCAAATGGTGCTCGATTACAATTTTAAGTTAACTTTGTACGTGTGTGTATGAACATAGCACTTGCCGTTCTTTACTGATTCCGTGTTAGCTCAATAAAATGCTGAATTGCGATACATGTTTAATACTGTGCACCATGCCATTTTAAGACGTAAAACTTGTATTCCCTGTCTACTTGTAAAACAGTTATTTTATTTGTTACTCATGGATAGATTTTGTGATGAGGACAAAAAATGTATAAGCACTAATATAATGAACATATTTACACACACAGCCACACTTGTCGAATTTAAGTCTGTGATATGTTACCACTATTGGATTATATCAAATAACATTAAACTCCCTCCTTAACACATCCTCTCCTCCATGACAAATCTGAATGAAATTATTTAAAACGTTTAAAAACATACCTGAAACCAAAGTTGCTGCTTTCAGCTTCTAAAGCACGTGTAAAATGGGTTAGCCAAAAGTCATAAGACGTAAGTCACAAATCAAAAGTCGAAAGTCAAAAGTAAAATATCCGTAAGTCGAAACTCAAAAGTGACCCTCCAAGGCTTCCATACATTTGTCATTTTGTACCAATTAGAAGTTGTGTTACATTCGCAAAATGTTTTCATAGGTGCAATTCTAACTGTTCTAAATCACGTTCTTGTTTGTTTGCAACACATAACATTTTCTAAATTGGTCAGAATTTTCGAATTTTGCCTCAATACATGTGTACAGTCAATGGCGACATTACAAGTTTTGCTCTGTAAACACTGTATATTTTTT